>NC_133777.1:55412459-55535289 GCF_003597395.2 Chelonoidis abingdonii
GCTACCCACAGTGCAACGCTCCAGAAATCAACGCTAGCCTCGGACCATGGACGCACAGTGCTGAATTAATGTGCTTAGTGTGGCCGCGTGGACTTGACTTTATTCAATCTGTTTTACAAAACCGGTTTATGTAAAATTGGAATAATCCCGTAGTGTAGACGTACCTTTAGTGTCAGGGCTAGATTAATCAGAGGCTTTAGGAGCTGCAGCCCAGGGCCTTGGGCTAAAGGGGACCCTGTGGGCAAGATGCGGCCTATGGCTTCTTTTCACTTGCTGTGGGCTGGTCAGCAGTCCCCAAGCCTTGTCGCATGCCCCATTTCCGCCCCCCCCAATGGGCAGGATCTGCGAGTGCTGGCTCGCTGATGTGCCCCTGCAGCCCCTAGGTTAGGAGTGTTCAGGGGATCTCTGCGCGTTGCCCCCAATGCCAGCTCCACAGCTCCCATTTTCCGTGTACTACGGCCAATCGAAGCTGCGGGGGTGGCACCTGCAGGCATGCACAGTGGGCGGAGTGCAGTGTGGCCTGGCCCTTCTGCCTAGGGGCCAGACATGCTGGCCACCTCAGGGAGCAGAGCAGCGCGGAGCCAGGGCAGGCAGGGATCCTTCCTTAGCCTTGCTGTGCCGCCGCCCAGGAGCCGCACGAAGTATGCCTCCTAGCCAGAGCCTGCACCTTGCACCTCCTCCTGCACTCCAGTCCCCAGGCCTGAGCCCACTTCCTCCTCCAAACCGCCAGGCCCCCACAAAATCTAATAGTCCTGGGCTCACAGTAGAGTTAATCCGGCCCTGCTTAGCATTTCAAAGATTTTTGTAACATCTAACCTAAACCTCCCTCACTGCAGAGTAAGCTGATTACATCTTGTTCTATCTTCAGTGGACATGGAGAGCAATGATCATCCTTTCTTTATAACAGCACTTAACATATTGGAAGACTGTTATCAAGTCCGCCCGTAGGCTTCTTTTTTCAAGTTTAAACATGCCCCATTTTATTAACTGTTCCTCATAGGTCAGGTTTTCTAGGCATTTTATCATTTTTGTTGCTCTCCTCTGGACTTTCTTTTAATTTAACTACATCTTTCTCAAAGTGTGACACGAGAACTGGGCACAGTATTCATGCTGAGGCCTCACCAGTACTGAGTAAGGTCGTACAGTTACCTCCCTTGTCTTACTGCTGACATTTCTGTTAATAAACTCTGGAGTTATATTAGCCATTTTCACAACCGTATCACATTATTGGCTCATATTCAGTTTGTGATTTTCTGCAGTACTACTACCTAGTCAGTAATTCCCCGTTTTGTGCATTTGATTTTTCCAAATACTTTGCACTTTTCTCAATTGAATTTCATCTTGTTAACTTCAGATCCATTCTCTTATTTATCAAGAGTTACAAGATTACTCTCCCCTCCATTATCCAAGGGATTAATGAGAATATTGAGAAGTACCAGATCCAGCACAGACCTCTGTGTGATCCCACTGGATATGGTCTCTCTCACTTTGACAGCAAACCACTGATAACTATTCTTTGAATATGTTCTTTCAAAGAATTGTGTGTACCTGCCTTATAGTAATTTCATCTAAACCAACTGATGATGGTTTCTGGCCTCCTGGGGGGCCATGAGCAGGTTTCAGGGGGTCCACGAGCCCTGGAGGCCCACAGAGCTGAAGTCCTGAGCCCATAGGCAGAGTTGGGAGGAGCACAGGGGACGTGGCCCCCCACAAACTGTGGCACCTTAACCAGAGTGGGACAGTCTCAGGGGCAGTTCCATCCCTCCACTTCTGTGTCTCCCCCGCCAAGGCCCTACCCCCTGAACAAGTCCCAGCCTCAGACCAGAAGCCAGTGTGGGGCAGCAGCTGCCATGAAGTGGTCTTCTCTACTGCTGGTGCTTGGGGCTGCAGCTGCTCCTCAGCTCCCAGCCCCACTTCACTCTTTGCACTGCCAGTAAGAGTTGCCTGGGTGGGGGACCTAGATCCAGCTGGCAGAACTCTTGGGGAGCAGTGACTCCCTAAACCCTGAGCTACTCCCCTCCCCATTCACACACAGCCCCTAGCTCACCCTTCCTGCACTATCGTCTGCCTGTACACAGCCCCCACTACCCCCTCCCTGCATCCTGAGCTATACCCCTGCTCGCTCACAGTCCTTAGCTACTTCCTGCTTGCACCCTGAGTGATTTTCAAACCTTTTGAGCTGAGGCATCCCTCCTCCCCCTCCCGCAACACGGTGGGTGGCCTACTGAGGTGAGTCAGGGGGTGGAGGTGGCATTTCCTCCCCACCCTACCATGCATATCTGGCCCCCTGAAATAGAAGTCAAACTATGCCTATGGAGGCCTCCCCCGCCCAGTGCCCCACAGGGCAGAAGCCCGGAGCCCTGGCACCCTGCAGGTCTAAAGCCCTGTGGGGATCCCACACCCACACCTGGTGTCTGAAGCCCGGAGCCCTGAGGCTGCCCTCCACTTGACCCTGGAGTCTTTCTGGCATGTTTGGGGGTGGGGGCTCAGAAAGAAAAAGGTTGAGAACCGCGATCTAGACCACATTTGACTAGTTTGCTTATGAGATTGTCATGAAGAATTGTGTCAAAAGCCTTACTAAAATGAAGATATATCCTGTCTACTACTTATCCCCCAACCCACTCTCCCCGTCCGCTAGGCCAGTAACACTTTCAAGGAAGGAAATTAGTTTAGTCTGACATGAATTTTTTCAGGCCCTGCCAACCTGAATGCGTGTAACTTACCTAAATAGTCTTTAAACCTGTCCTTTCCATGTTCTGGCTTGTGTTTCTTTCCCCCTTGTTAAGCCTCTGGCTACCTTTTTATTGAAGACTGAAGCAAAACAGGCTTTAAACATTTCAGTTTTCTTGATGTCCTCCATTATTAGCTCTCCTTCTCAGCTGGGTAGTGGACCTACACTTCACTTTGTTTTTCTCTTGATCCTAATGTGTTTATAAAATCTCTTCTGATTTGCCTTTTGTGTCCATTGTTGTGTGTAACTCGTTTTGTTCTTTAGCCTTTCTGATTTTGTCACTACATGCTTGCATTTTTCTTTCGTATTCATCCTTAGCAATTGGTCCATGTTTTCACTTTTTGATCAGGTAATTAAAGATCTCCGTGTGGAATCATAATGCCTTCTTGTTGTTGAGATTCCTTCGTATCTGGATCGTCTCCTATTGTGCTATTAATATTGTCTTTGAGAAACTGCCAGCACCCTGAACTACTTTTTCTCTTAGATTTTCTTCACAGCACACCTTAGGCACTAGGTTTTTGAGTTTGTTGAAAAGTGTTGTCCTTAGTTTGCTGTCCTCACTCCTTTCTTTCCTTAGCATCATGAAATCTGTCATTTCATGATCACTTCCACCCAAATTGCCTTTAGCCGTCAGATTTGCTACCAGTTCCTCTCTGTTAGTCAGCATCAAGTCTAAAAGGCTGTCCCCATGATCACTTCCTCCACCTTCTGAAATAAGTTTGTCCCTAATACATGCGAAGAACTTACTGGAGATTTTGTATTTTTCTGTATTACTTTTCCAGCAGCTGTCTGTGTAGTTCAAGTCCCACATTCCTACCAAGTCTTGTGTTTTGCATGTTTGGTTGTTTAAAAAATGCCTCATCCATCACCTCCTGCTGATTTGGTGGTCTACAGTACACCCCTATCCTGATGTTGCCCCTCCCTTTTTTAAATCTTCAGTTGGTCTGCCTTACTTCCTTCTGGAACTCAGATCACTTTTTGATCCATAACTTCAATTTTTATTGAAAAGGTTTATTCTACGTGTTGTCTTCTCTTCCACTGTCAGTGTAAAATGAAGAAACCCTTCCTAATATATTTTGCTATCTTTCAAACTTGAATAATATATGTAAGGCTTAATGTGAATTGCTCAAAGATTCTAATTTCACAGACCTACTTACACCCAGCTAATATCAAATTCTTCACACATTGAAGTTACCATATGTTGGCAATTTAAGCAGGGTCTCTGTTCAGCAATAAAATGGCTCTGTAGCTACCAGCAATCTGGTAAGTCAGCTGTACTTCATATCTCAATTCTCCAGGTGTTTTACAATGTCGGTGCTCAGACCCCAGATGGCAGATATTGCTGCTGGCTGAAGGTGAAAGGATTGTCTCTGAAAAAACTTGTTTTACTATAGAGAGGAGAGAATTTGAGGGGATGGCGTTTTGGTGGAACTGGTTTTTTTTTTTATTAAACTCAGTAATTCTAATTTGTGTATAGCTTAGGTCCGGGCATCAGGTAATCCAAGATCTCTTGCTGGCTTTGCCACAAACTTTCTGTGCATATGAGAAAAGTAGATAAATCTTGCTCTGCCATCAGGAAAATAGAGAATATGTCTTCCACTCCGGAAGGCTTTGTTTGTAAGGTACTTTGAAACTCCAGTGAAAGGCACAATGTACATACAGAATGGTGGTACTAAGCAAATAGTCAGTATAGCAGATGTGGCACACAGTTTTATTAGCCACACTGAGATCTGGCAAACTTGTATCAACATTGGGCTTTTCAGAGCATTGCTATAATCTGCCTCTTAGATCACAGGCTCACAGCAGGGTTGCAAAATATTCACTTTTGGCCAGCCTGACCAGACTCTCCTTAGGTAAAAGGCAAAAGGAGAGAGATAGGAAAGAGAAGAAATAATGTGAGGAAGGAAAACACATCATGGGGGTGGGACAGGATGACTGACAGTCTAATATCCCAGGTGGTATTTGGGATTTAGCTAGAGCCTGTGGCAATATTATCTGAGTCCATCTCTCTGGCCTGGTCTGGTCAAGATATTTCTCATGATCAGGACAGTGAAGGCCCAGTAGTCTCATGGTGGATTCTAGGTTCCCAGGAGATGGCTGGGATGGTAGCCATGATGAATAATTACAGTCTTCCTCTGTTTTCCATGTCTGAGATCATCTCCCCACCTATCCACTGCATTTAGGAGGCTCATCCATTTTCCCCTTGAGAGGCAAAGTTGGTTTCAGCATTACCGATAAGTGAGGATGTGATTAGGTCACGGATTCTGTGACTTCAACGGGTCTCCATGACTTCTTTGGCTTCAGCCACACAGCAGGGCTGCACCTGTCGGTTCCTGCGACAGCAGTCAGCCCCTCTCACGCTCCCCGCTTGCTCCCCAGACTGGTCGCAGGCTTCCATGAATTTTTGTTTATTGCCCCTGACATATCTATAACTTTTACTAAAAATAACTCTGACAAAATCTTAACCTTACCTATAATCTACTATGGTCTCTCCAATTAGTGATCACCTTAAAAGAAAAATATGAAAGCAAGGTGCATGCCATAAATCCTATCTATGCACCGCATAATATTTTTTTGTATGAGGAGGAAAAAATGGAATAAAATATTATTTGTGACTTGTTCCATTGAGTACAATATTGCTTTTTCATTTATCTAACAAATTACATTTTGTTTATGTAACTCTAACCAATATATCGAACATGTTTTATGATAGGAAGACGTAGCGTGTTCATGTCTGCAAACTATACTGTTAACAGAACAATCTTTTCATTTACCTAGAAAATGAAAAGTCAACTAAAAAAAATTGTGAATGTTTACCAGAATCTCAGAAGTCTGTAATTCTCTAAAATTGTATGTTTTCAAATGAGGAGATTAATGACTAATGAGCTTTGGGCTCTTGTGTTATCTTTGTGAATCATGAATTTAATTTGGGTAGTTTTTTTATTACTTGAATACGCTTCATATATAATGGGAGGTAACCCTGTAATTTGTTCTAGTTTCCTGTCGGAGTTCATACAGACTGCTCTCTTGTTTCCTGGGATAACTCTTTAACTGTTCAAGTCACATGAAAGTGTTGACTGCTGTTCCGTGTCTGGAACAGCTTGTGACTGTTTACTGGAAAAATAAGCAGCTACATTGTAAAAATGTGCAGCGTAATATCTCTGAATAGCTTAATCATAGACACTGCCATAGAAAAACCATCTCTTAAGCTGTGTATTTGGCTAAATCAAAATGTTTCCTGGTATTAGACTGATACTTTTTTCCACTTTATTTAGCTGGTTTCCTTTATTTATGGAGGTATAGATGCGTTACACCCTTCTTCATATTATTCAGTATAGCCACTAAATAACAAGTGTTAAAGGTTCAGTGTCTTACTATGAAACTCCAGGGTAAAAGTTTGGGATCCCACTATTAAAATATATAGACTTGCACTAAGGCCCTTGAAAACTCTATCTGTTAAAGGTTAACTGCATTGCAGGCTTTCACATTTGATTAAAAAAAACCCAAAACACAACTTAAAAATACTTTTAAAAAAAACAGTTGACGGCATACTGAGTCCTGACCCCTTTGCATGCTGAGTATTTTGAATAGCCAGATAACCAAACTCCTAGGTCAAAACAGATATGACTATAAATGGGGTTTAAATCGGAAGGGGGGTGTTTATGACGGGGAGGGGAGCTTTCACTGCTGTCAAAAGGTCTGACATGTATTTCCATCATAAAAAGTAAGGGAGAAGAAAGAATTTTCTGAAATAGATGAATGAATATCAATACATTAAAATGTCTCTGCACAAACATGAGGAATGGAGGGAGGAAGCAAGGAGGACTATATATAATGAAGATTAGTAAAATGAGAGGTGGTTTTACAAATGCATGGGCGGGCAGTAACGATGACAAAAAGGTCCATTAATAAAAGAGTAAAACAATAAGTTGACTCTCAGCTTATTGAACTGCTTCATAAAAAGACAGACTTACAAAGTTGTATAACAAGAAAATTATAAAACGGAAGCCTGAACAACTGTAAGGAATGAACACGGTGTTTAAAAAATTAAAATCCAGTTGACAGAACGGTAAAGGAATACCATACATGCAAATTTTTAGCATGTATTAATCAGCCATTCTGAATGATGTTTCTTTGAGTATTAAGGGAAATAGTGTATTTGGTTCTGGGCACCACATTGTTAGAGAAATATTGGTACATTGGATGGGTTCAGAGAAGAGCAACTAAATTATAAAATCCCTGGAAGGTTTCATTTATGAGGAAAGACCCAAACATGTTTGGTTAAGAGACTAATACAGGCAGGGAACTTCATGTAAAGTATATGAAGGTTGCCTCAATGACAGAAAGGAATTTTAATGTGGTATTTAGTGTTACTTTACAAGAAAATATAAAGTATACAATTTGGGGATTATGTAGATGGGATATCGGGAAAAACGTCTTGACAGTAAGGTGTATTAGGTTGTGGGAATAGTCTATTGGAAGCACTGAAACATTGTAATGTTCCCAATTGATAAGTGCACTGGGAAGAATGTTGGAAAATGTGCTGACCAGGGAGCTGTACTGTGGGTGACCCCAATAAGGTCTCTTTCCATGTCTGATTCTATAAATGCTTTCTGCTGCCATTTAACTAATCTGTGAAGTATATTATGGTGAAATCTTTTGGGCAACCAGAGCCCAAGGTACTGAGCACCATCAGGTCCCCTTTCTGGCAGTTGGAGATAACCTTGCAGAATTAATCCCTAGATGAGCAAGTTAGTCTTCATCACTATTAAATCAGCTGTATGCACTATTTAATACTTTAATAATTGAAAATATTTAAACTATTATAAACTTAAATTTCCATATGCATGCTCTTTTTACCTGTAGCAGTCGAGAACAGAAGTGTTATAACAATACAAGTCGCTCCTCTGATATGGAAGAGAACTTTTTTTATATGTGGGGATTCAGCAAATAACAGATTGCACATCCTGAAGTAAAATGGGGGAAGCTGTATGTAGATTGTAATTTAGCTTCCAGGAACTTCATTTCCAGATGCTAATGGGCAAAATTGTCTGAGGGGAGCTATAAAGGCTTTTTGAATATAGCTTTCAATATGATCGCCTCTGTGTGTTCATTTTGTTTAAAGCATAGTTTCTCCTAGACTATTCTTTGGACTTGAGAGACTTCTGTCTGGGAAGAATCCTGGATGAATTTAAATATATGCATTTTAAGTAACCTCTTTTACCAGAGGAACATTTTAGTCTCATGAATCAGCTGGTCACAGTAGAAGCTCTGAAAAGGAGAGTGATATTTTTGAGTGTGTTTTTACAAATCATGTGTCGTTTTTCATGGATTTACTCAGAATACTAGTCTGAATGTCCAAGTAGTAATCAGAGATAATTAGATGTGCAAATGAGGATTTGGTTGATAACTAGGTTGATTTTCTGATGATTGATTCTGAAATTTGGGATCCTGCAGGTTCACAAAAGAACCGTAATATAATTTAAACAGTAAAGGTTTTAGAAACATACTGACATATTATACATACCATACATTTTAGCTGAGGCTTTTTAAATAAATCATTCTTAATCATTTTAAACTATCGATTCAAAACAAAAACACTTCAGTGGTGGCATATCACAATTTTCATGGACCCGTAGACTCATGACTCAGGGGTGTTTATTTTAATTACTACCTAATTCTCTCTCTCTCTCAATACTATTATAAGTGGTGGTTCAATGAAAAGGTTGCAGTTCTGGTTTCCACTGACCAGCTTTCATGTTAAAATCCAAGTTAGTATGCTTTCTGACCTACCATTTGAAAATAAAGGTTAAGGGGAATACCTTATCTGAAGTCACCAACTTTGTAATGTTTCTATCTTTAAAAAGATTTAAATAGCTTACTCTCTTTTTTTTTTCCTGGTTTTGTTTTTAGGCGAAATTGTGGTAAATGAAGTCAATTTTGTGAGAAAATGTATTGCAACAGATACAAGTCAGTATGACCTCTGGGGGAAGTTGATTTGCAGTAACTTCAAGATTTCATTTATTACGGATGATCCCATGCCACTTCAGGTTTGTTTCTCTCAAAATTGATAAATCATGATTTATGATAAATAGGATCAACAAAATGGATTTGGTTAAACCATAATAAATTTGTCAAATAATTGAGAGGTCTAACCTCATTCTATAAAACAAAGGAAGTTCAAATATCCATCCTGAATTATTGGCGTGACAATCCTTAATTTGCCCTATTTTATCTACAGATTGTAAGTTTTTGACATCAGAGTATTATTTTCCATGTCATTTGAACTATGGAATCAAAGCAGTACAGCGAGCTACTGTTTGGAGGAGGGGGTTTTGGGAAATGTTGTTAAATGTTGGAAAATATAATGGAACAACCTACTTAATTCTGAGAATTCCAGGTTTCCTTTACGTAGATATAAGCCCAACTCCTATTGAAGTCAGTGAGGGAGGGGGCAAGATACCAGTGAAATCATCATATTTATTATAGAGGCAGCAGTGTATAACAATTAAGGCTGGTTGTTCACAATAACAGAAAAGGGAAAAGGCGTGGCAAAACATGCAAAAGTCATAAACTTAGTTTAATTTGTAAACATCTTGGCAAATAATATTTTTAATACAATAAAGGTTGTTGAAACTGAGTTGTCATTTATACTTTTTTTTCAACAAAAATGTTGTAATCATATATAACTTTTTTAAAAGTATTCAGTTGCTTGCCTATTTAACTACATTAATTAAAATACATGAAGGAATACACTTGCTCAGTAGTGGCTAGTTGGGTGACAAAGGCCATAGCTTTTATGAAAAAGCAAATTTATTGTATTCATATTTTGTGTCATGTTAATCATAGCTGTAACAACCTTAAAGTTTAATATAATTCCATTCCACGATATTCAGTGTCTTAGTTTTGTAAACTAATAATATATAAGGCTTCAAAGGCATAATACTTTTAAATTAATATTAAATTAGCATTATATTTCCCTATCAAATGCATTTTTTGTCTGTCTCTTCTGCTGCTGTCATTTTTCTCATTCTTTCTTTCCTACAAAAACCCACAATACAGTATGTTAGATTTGAAGTGATCCAATAATATTTCTCTGCTCTCTTCAAGTGGTCTGAGTTTAAACTAAATTTGTAAACTATAAAAATTACTCCTTTGCATGCTTATACTCTTTGTAGCTCCTACGCTTGTAAAATAGTATGTGACAATAGTAGCAGATGGCTAATTGCAGCATATATAATTATGTTTGGGCTCGGAGTACTGTTTTTGAAGTTTCCAACCTGGGGTCTGTAACTGCTCTGAGGAGCAATCCTCCACATTTAATCTATTTTGTTACATCTGGTGTTATAAAAAGCAACCTTTGACTCTGCTTGTGGAATGTGACACACATTTTCTTTTCATAGTTGCAGTAATGGTTTTTCATCTTAAATTGCAGACAGTTTGAAGCTGAAATGATTCATGATTAGGCTAGAAAACTCCAAGGAAATATTGTCTGTTTAACCTTTTTCTACAGAATCCACATTGTTTTTATCTGAAAAATATCTGTCAGTGTTCTCTCTAAATTGTGTTGTAAAATACCATGCTAAAAACAATATTGCTGTAAAGCTCCTGTTATTTATCGTGAGTTTCTCTGTTCCAGAAATTCCATTATAAAAACCTCCTCCTTGGTGAACATGATGTGCCACTAACATGTATTGAACAAGTTGTCACAGGTATGGAAAAGTCATTTAAGTATGGTGAAAAGCTTAAAACATGAGTTTGTATGTTAAAGTTAAAATTATTAACTGTTTTCTATATTAAGGCATAATCATGCACAGTTAAGGTTGAATTTCATTAGTCTTTCTATGAAGTACCTACGTTTAAATTAATTTGTAACACGTCAGAAAAGCAATCTAAAGACTGGGCAAAATTCAAATCAGAAATTTTGCAAGACATGCATTAAACTTGGTTTTCATGTGCTTTTTAAAGTATGTGAGGTTACAATTTTGAATCCATAATTGTTCAGGAAACAGTATCTTTTTAACAACTGTTGGGTTTCCATTTAATTTATAACTGTTTTACATGTAATTGAACGTCTCCACCGTAAGATTTTAAATTGAAAAAAGATAACTAATGATTATAAGAATTACAATTATTTATAGGTGGTATTCCCACCACCAAGCCAATTGAGCCATAAACAACAAAATACATTATATTGCAGTTCTGATTTTAAGGTGATCTTGTTTCTCTAACTTTATAGTGGCATTTAAACAGGTCATTAATCAGCAACCTCTGCAGGTGTATTTCTGTCTTCTGTCAGAAAGTATAGCCAGAATGTGTGTGGTTCCTGATTTTGAAGCTGTAAATTTGAAGCAAATTAAGTGGAATCTATTAGTTAAGTTTAAAATTAGTGAGAAATTTTTATCCAGTTTTGGAGGACCAGCTTTTGGACCTTAGTGATCCAGCCTAAGCACTCACAGTATTTATTAAGATTGTCAAAATTACAGGATGAGCAGCATTATACCAATACTCCCATCTATCAGCCTTTTGATACAGTCTATCTCACTGGACTTGTCTGTTGTCTCTTTCTGGAATGGTCCCCTCTCTCCACTGGATCAGATAGAATTTTGATTAGTCAACATCACCATAACAAGGCTGTTCTCTCTGCAGACAATTATAAAAACTGTATTGTTTGGTGGGCCTTGGTATTAGCAATTATTGATATAAATAATATTATATTTATTATAATTTGTATTATTAATATAAATAATAGAGGCTATTTTCCTGCAGGTTGGTTCACTGATGTTATTTTTCCACTATATAGAAAAGATGACAGAAATTATCCTGGGAATTAATGAGCAATTAATCTCTCAGATGGTTTTAAAAATCTATCCCAGATATTGCAGATTAGTGAATTGCATGGAGAGATGTAATCTATTTGCATGGGAGCAAGCCTCTTTCAGGAATGGCTGCACCGCGATTGATTGATTTTACTCATTTGTCCCAAGGAAATGAAAGAACAGGTGGTCTCTGTCAATTTGAAATTGGCTTTTGATTCCATTAACAGAGGTCATGTCTGGGAGAAATTTGCAAGGGTTGGCATAGACTCCTAATCCTCCATAGCCAAACAGTGGATAGTATTAGGGTGGAGTGAAGAGGTGAGTTACTTGACCTTATTTCTATCACAAGGAGCATCCGCAGGGCTGTGTTGTCCTCTTTCCTTTTTAACTGAACTGGGTTGTGATGGGTTTAGAAGGGGTGCAGTATTTCCCTTCCAAAATTTTGGACAGATTAGTGTCAGTCTGTTTACACAGGAGTCAGGGTTTTATTGTTGTTGTTAGTGAAATGCTTACAAAGTGACAGAGGCTGAGCAAGCAAGTTTTAAGAGGCAGAAATCAAATTGTATGTAATCCCAGTAATGAAGCTTCATTAGTCAGTCATTTAGAAATGACCTTGCTAGGAGAGAGCTCATGCTGAACAACATGGGAGGCAAGATGGGTTGCTGGGAGGTGCTGTATATGAAATCCTTTGTTTGTGGAATGTAATTATTCATCATCAATGGTCATTTGGACGTAGGGAAAATGAGGACAACAGCCATAAGTCAATTTTGTTTGGAGAGCTAGACATTTGATCATAATGTGATTCACAAGGAGCAGCATCTGTTCTACTCAAACAATAATAATTTTTACAGTATTGGTATCTGAATGTAACTAACAGTATTTTTCTTTGTGTATACTCTATACTTGATCTTTAACAATTTTTTGGTTTTTGTTTTAGTAAATGACACAAAGAGGAAACAGAAGGTCCTTGGTCCCAACCAGAAACTTAAATTTAATCCAACAGAATTAATTATTTATTGCAAAGATTTCCGTATTGTCCGATTTCGCTTTGATGAAGCAGGCCCTGAGAGTGCAAAAAAGGTATTAAAAACATGCAGTTTTTCCTTAAACTTCCTTATTGTGTTGGGGTTTCTGTAGTGCCAGCTCTGGTATTATGGACTTTCTCATTTTGTTTTTTTTTTTAAAGCTCTTGATAGACATTAAAGAAGACTAATTCAGTCTCACCAATTAAAAACTACCTTTTAGTCTTTCTGAAACAGAGATATGTATCTATAATAGTGTTTTAAGATAATTTGGTTACAGAAAATCATCTCAGGATGAAATGAGAATCTTTTCTAGTACAGATGAGGTAAATGCCTAAACAGTGATGTAACAGAAGACGTTATATAGTGTATTTTCACTAATACATCAGGAAAATACGTATGTAGATATTTGAATGCTTCTCGATTAAAGGCGCTAGTGTCTGAAGTATGTTCACTTAAGAGGTGCGGTGCAGGAAGTGTTTATTTTCCCAGTATACACCAACTTTGTTCTGGAAAGCTGTCAGTGGAGGGTGAGTAGTTTAGTCTCCATTCCTATTCATTCTTTCTATTGACGCCATCATCAAGTGCGCTGATTATAATAGTGATGTGCTTTGATGTAGATACCCGTTCACTAGAAAATGGAATTCATTTAAATATCCCACCAGACAACTTTTTGGATATTAATTGTTTTCACCATTGTGAGAGGTCAAATTCAGACCTGTGACCCAAAGATGAAAGGCCAGTTACCGGTTTCCTGCATTATCAAAACTTAAAGCCTGGTTTTTAGACCTCACATAGATACATATTATACATCTGCTTTATATCGTCCTTTCCAGATATGCACTCAAAAATCTCCTATTGTGTGTACCAAACAGGCAACCTAGACTGTTGACATTTCTGATGATGTAGACTTTCCTGCTTCTCCCATTGAATTTTTCTCTGGCTTGCTGCACCTTTCTTTTTTAAACAGGAAAATAAATGCAACTTGTACAAGCAGCATATTCTATCTGGCATCACCACTTTTATATGCCTAGTTAGTTGGCACTAACAAAACAAACTAACCAACAGGTTCTTTTAACCAGTAAAGAATTGGGAAGGTTCAATAGCTGTATTTGATGAGCAGAAACTCAGTGTACATAACCATTTCTGCTCATTGACCCATTGGTCTGGACTGGAGGTATATGGTATTTTGAATATATAAATCCTATGTAAATATACGTTGTTATAAAAGATGGTGCCTATGATCTCTAAGTAAGTAAACTTTCAAATTTCAAATATTAGGATGTGTTCGCTAGAGGGAGTGGAGAAAAAAACAGTTACTGCAAATCTTAACTTTTTAATTATGTGAATGCTGTGCACCTACATTAGTTTGAAGACCAAAGTACATTCAGGTGGTGGTAGCACCTCTCCTTCACTGAAGGGCAAAATGACAAAAAATCAACTTTCTGGCAAATGCAGAATGATGATAACACTTTAGATATCTATCCGAAGTTTTGGTCCAGCTGGGATTTTGTGTAATTAGATTATTTTAGGATGTAGTTTAATCAGAAAAGAAGGAACCTATGATATCTTGCATCAGATGCTTCTGCCTCCTGGTGTTTAGCTTACATCTTTCAGATCTGTGCTGTGGCTTCTGTTTCTTCCCTACCCATTTTTTCAGCACTGAGTAAGAGACTGTTTTGTCTATTGGTGAATCTTTGTGAGGGGAGCCTTGCCAGCCTTTTTACACCTACAGTTTTGTGGACTCCTTTAATATTACTTGTGCACTGTCCATGCAACATTAATTGTGGATACAAAATTATGTCTACAATTCTGCCTACAATTTGTGGGTTCAAAAAAGAAGGGCCACATCTTTAAAAATCAGGGCCTTCCGAATTCTATTGGGAGAAAATCTTATCGAATTTTCTTTGGCTGAAAGGTGGCATAGTGTGTGTTAAGTTACATAAAGTTCTAGAGAAATGCCAACTTTTCCCCTGGAAAAATCAAAATATGTATGTGTCTTCTATACCATTTTTTGCCTAATTAATTTGTGTGCCGCTTCCTGTGCTAGGTTATGAACTATTCATGAAAAGTATGAGCTGCATGGAATTGTATATTTATAAATTCCTCCAAGGGCTTGTGGATTGGACAATTTATTTAAAGGATGCCTATTTCAAATATTGGGTAATGAGACTGTAAAGCTCAGCAGTTGTGTCATGAACTGTGAATTGGTTGGACTAATTCAACTGAAGACAAATGTGAGAGATTTATAACAGAAAAGGGTGGCCCCAGATAGCATTTTTTTCCTCTCTTGACAGTTAAAAATAATTGGGAAGATAAGTCAGATAGTAGAACTGTAACAGTGGGTCAGGGTCAGATTCTGTTTCATTGTCTGAGGCAACCTCCATTTAAAATCAGAAGCCTACCAATGTAGCAGTTGTAGTGACTGAACTTTAGTGATTTATAAATCAGATCCCAAAAATGACATTTAATTTGGAAAATTTGCATAACTGAACTGGCTGTGCAAGTCAGAGCAGAGGAATTCCCCTTGGGCTCCAGGAGTGAGCATGATCTCCTTAGGACAGTGTTCCTCTGTGTCATGAATGAAGTCACTGTTGAAGCAAAACAAAGACACTTACCTTTTCACTGTGTCTGTAGAAGACCTTGAGATTTCTAAACATAGTAAACATCAAAAAACGTATTCACTGCTGGAACCTGGGACAACTTAAGTGTTGCACTCTGCAAACTGAGACTGTCTTACTTTTAAAAGCAGATATTTAGAAAAACTTAAATAGAATTATTTAAAAAACTAGCTTTGAATTCCTCTTAACCTTTTCACATATTTGGAGACCTGATACTGTATACACCTGTAAAGAAGAGTAATTTGAGTCACGTGAGTAGTCCCTTGAAATGAATGGGACTGTTTCTCTGAGTCAGGTTGTGTGCATCAGTGGTTGCAAGCTTGGGCCCAAAGAATGTGGTCTGTCCCTAAGGAGAGTGAGCTTAGGGGATATTTTGTGGGGAGACGGGGAGAGAGGAGGAGGAAGAATAGGCTCAGTAGCAAAGCCATTTGTTAGTATTCCAGCAGATATGAGACATTCAGGAACTGATAGTACTGATCTGTGTCTAAAATGGAAAAAAAAAAAAAAAAATTCTGAAGCTATTGTAGCCAATATAGGGGACATATAGTTGATTATTTGACTGTGCCCATAAACAAATATGCTGTGTTAATGATATTGTTACAACTTTAAAAGCTCATTTTTTCTGATTTTTCCTACGTACACCCCATACCCAAACTGCTCAGAAAAACTTTAAGTGAGGATGCCAGAATGTTTGAAATTTCAGGAGGATTAATTTATTTTGGGGAAAATTATTATGAAGGAGTTTGAAAATCAGGATTATAAGAAGAAGCTAACTTCAGTCTTAACTATGGAACAGCAGCTAGTGTGCTTCTTAAACCTCCCTTGCACTCTTAAGTTACATGTCTGTTTGAAGGGGCATGATATAGATACAAGGTTGGGCCACTGAATCATGGGGCAGATCTCCAGACCCATCATTATTTTACAATTTGATTCAGCTGTTTTACCCTTAAATTAAAGCTGAGAAGCCTTCAAAAGAGCGAAAACCAGGTGAGTGTGGGAGGAAGGGGAATTAGGAGTAAGAGGGTTGGGGAAAGGCTTAAGCCAGGAAACTTGAAAAGAGAAGTAATGGCTATTTTTACAGCTTAAATTAAAATTCTTGCTTTTCATTAAATTCAGTTACGATTAAATGTGGTAATAATAAAAAAGGACTGCTGTCTTCTGGCTGTTACAGCAGCTGGCTAAAAAAAGTGCAATTTAAAATGTTTGAAATCTTGAGGACTGATTATTGTACTGACTGTACAGATTTTTCTATAATATATCACTTAATTTTAATTCGTAAGTATTTGGTGCAACAATATTGAACTGTTATTAAATATCAATCTGTTTTGCGAATGATACTATGGACCAATTTCAGAACTGTCAATAAGACTGACCAGGGATGCATTATTCTGGGATATTATCACTTCTTTGGTGGCTGCAAGATTTTGCCTTTGGCATGTTGCCTGACAATGCATGTGGGACTTGGCAGTACAAAAGAGTGGCGCACGCCCTGTAGTGTCCTACTGCCTAAATATATCTGCAATTTCTCAGTCTTTCCAGTCTCCAATGCCCACATCTTCATTCCTCTGAGAA
The DNA here is from genome assembly GCF_003597395.2 of Chelonoidis abingdonii. Classification (NCBI taxonomy): domain Eukaryota; kingdom Metazoa; phylum Chordata; order Testudines; family Testudinidae; genus Chelonoidis; species Chelonoidis abingdonii. Next base: position 55,429,225 of record NC_133777.1, read on the forward strand.
GTCTTTTTAAAATGTGTAGGGTGTATGAGATCTATGTTATATACACAGTCACATAATTAAACAGGGAAAAGGAGAAAAAAGTAATCCAAGCCAAGTCCTTATTTCTGTCCAATCAAAACCAACTCTTCCCCCCACAAGTCATAAATATTTTTAAGGGTGACAGGGGAGGGGAGACACTTTTCTTGTATTCAGTTGTCACCTTCTGTACACAGTGATAGTATTGCAGAGACCCAACATTTCTTAACCTCGCAGGCCCAGCATTATCCTCTTTTGAGTTCTTTTTTTTCATTTGAAATGCCTTTAAATAAGCTCTTTAAACAGCTTTTTTTTTACTGCCTTAGTTTTATTCTCTGCTGCTTGTGTTCGCTTCTCCTGATTACTCCTGGGGGCATTCTGTGCCAAAAAATTAAAAATTCTGTGCCAAAATAAAAATTCTACACATGATATTCTAAAATTCTGCAATTTTTATTTGTCAAAATAATACTGCATAATCACACCAGTTTCAATTATTTTGGTAATTTATTTCGTAATACCTGTCAGCAAGTATGTCTGTAACAATACATACACTCTCAAAAATTCCCCCAGGAGTAGAGTTAAAGAAACCCCTATGACAACCCAGTTCCTATTTCTCTCCCCCTTCCCCCACCAGAGCACAGCTGGGGGCCAGACACTTGCAACACCTCCTACCCAGAGCCCAGCTGTATGCCTCCCTGGCCCAGATACCCACACCCTCTCCCCTGCCAGAGCCCAGTCATGGGGCCCGCACCTTGCCCAGACACTTGCCCCCTACAGCCCCAGAGCCCAGGGATCCAGAAGGAGAAACAGCCTGATGCTCGGTCCCAGGCTTGCACACAGTTTCTTGTGCACCATCCTCTCCTTCCCTCAAGGGCATGCTGGGAACTGCAGCTGCTGGGAACCCTCTAGCTCCCTCCCCCCCCCCCTCCCAGCAGTGTCATCTGTGTGTGATCTGGGCTCTTCCAGGTCCAGCAGCCACTAGTGGCGGCTAGCAGCACTCCACACTATTTCTGTGGAGGAAAGGAAATTCTGCACGCACAATGATGAATTTTGCAAAATTCTGCATTGCGTAGTGATGCAGAATTGCCCCAGGAGTACCTGATGTACATCAGACAGTTCATAGTCAGTGGGCTTGTATGACCAGCTCACACAAAAGGTGACTGAGCACACTCTGTTTGCTGCACAAATCATGAAATTAGTTATCTGTCAGATTCAGTAATACAAAAGGTATGATCTTTGTTGGGACCTCCAAGGCTTGTATGTCTTTAGAGTCTTTGGAGACATGGACCCCTGGAGTGATTTCTCAAAATGAAACAGTTAAGTAAATTAAAAAAAAACTGTATTTTAGTGTTTCTCTTAGGACCTAGTAGAAACTACTGTGCAGTTCAATAATTTAACATGCACGCATAAACAAAGATTCTGAAATGAGAAAAAAATGCAACTTAATCTTCAGTGTGTAGAAATAGTTAGATCTTACCTGTTATCTATGTTACCCGGGGTTCTTTCAACCCAAAGCTCTTGGTAACTTTACTCTGCGAGGAGGTGTCAGGAAATACCTCAGGGACACACGGCTGTCCGACCGATAGATGGCTGGCACAAACAGGACAACACGAGTGCTTTCACTTAAAGCTAAACTTTACTAGTCTCAAGCACTTCTGCACTTCCGCAACAAGTTAGTAAAACACCCTCAACCCTTGATAATTACCAAAGCTGAGTGTGGCTCTCAAGTGACACAACGGCAGGCTTCTGGCGGCCAAATCTTCCGTCTGCCAGTGGGGACTGCAAGATGTATCCAGAGGGAGAGTCCATGTGAGTCCCACTGTCTCAAGCTTTTTCCCCTTATTTGTACTCTAGTAATAGAATGACATATCCCTTAAAGAAACCTTGTTAAGTAAGCAGTTTCAAGCAAGAGGTTCCTTCTGATTATTGATTAACCAGGTGTGGGTTTTTCCAGATTCTGCAGCTCTGAGACCCCAATAGACATTCTTGCTCTTTTAAAATGCATATATTAGCAACTTCAACACAGTTCTTATCAGGAAGGATGCGGGGTCAAACGGCCCTTTCTGTGACACCCCAAAACCCCCTCCCCTCCTGCCTTGGTCAAACTGAGTTTGCTGAATGGCCAATTTTCAGCTTGCTGACTAGGTTGCTTTTTAACAATAAGCCATAGTGGTTTTAGGCACTTTACTGGTTTGCCAAAGTCTCCCCATACAATCTATACTATCTGTATTGTTACACACAAATCAAATAGATGCTGCATATAATTGGCCTTTATGGGTTTGTCTACGCTGCAATAAAACAGATGTGACTGGCGGGTGTCAACTGACTTGGGCTCAGGCTGCAGGGCTATAAAATTGCGCTGTAGACGTCCACTCATAGGGTCCAAGAGCCCAGGTTCCAGCCCAAGCCCAGCATTTGCACCACAATTTTATATCCCTACAGTCTTAGCCCCAGGAACTCATGTGGGTGTCTTATTGCAGTGTAGACATATCCTATGAATTACTACAAAGTGGTAGAAAACTCTTAGCATTTAAAATTGGATTGCGCATGGCATAAGAGCTGTGGACAGTTGTCTGAGGCTACAACACTAAGAGCTAGGGGTCTGATTCCCAGTCACATAGATGTCATCTGAAGTAGCACCCTAAAAATAGTAGCATCGCTGCAGTAGCATGGGCAGTGACAACAACTATGCTAGCCGTCCTGAGTTCAGATCTGCCTGAACCTCTTGATGAGTTCATTGCGTCTAGCACTTGCTGTCATTGTCAGTGTTACCGTGGCTGCCGTGTTATTTATACTATGCTAGCTCAGATGAGAGCTAACATGAGTACCTCTACGTGAGCTGGAATCACACCCCTAACTTGGAGCGTAGATGTTGCCCGTGTGTTGGAGTCAAGAGTGTTATTTTTTCATTGTGCCAGAAGAGTATTTGCAAATATGGAACATTAATAAACTGTATTCATGGAACTTGATTCAGTCCTTGTTACATGCCTTTCCATGGGCAAACCTCTACCTGGAGTGGACAGTTGCAGTGCCATGGGGGGGTCTGCATCCTGCTAGTGAAACCCTAAAAGAAGATGTGGGCTGAGGAGTTGAATGGCCTGCATGACCGGGGGATGTGCTTGTCTAGTACATGCTTCCTGCAGCTTCCTCTAATGGAATGGCTAAGGAGTTTGGATCCTGAATTAGAGCTATTCTTCTCTGTTAGAAGTGTGGTGGGGAAGGTTGCAGGGCAAATATCACCTGCATTTCCAAGATGTGGCATTGTTCTTGGGGCACCGCTGGTACAAGGAAATGCAGTTTGCACAGTGAACATTGATGGGGTAATTAAGTCCACTGTTTTTACTTTTTATTTAACAGTCTCTCCTGCAAGTTGAAACTGTTCTCCTGTTTTTCAAATGTTTCTGAATATCTTTGGTTTTGCGCAATTGCAGTTGACAAAAATACTGAATGTTTATCAATTTGATACAAGAACACTTCCTGTAAAACATATTTGTCTTCCAGTTTGAGCTTTCAGCTTCTGACTGCATTCTGCTGAGGTCTGTGGAATTTGCTTGTCTTTAAAGTCCCAGACAGTAAAGCTACTGTATGGAGTTGCAGAGTCAGGAATAAATAGAACACAAATACGGCTTTAGTGCTTGTTAGCAAATAAATTGTGGGCTGTTTTAATTTCACTGGTCTAAAATTCCAACTGAAGATTGTAGCAGAACAAAATGTCAGTATTATTATTGAAGAAAGAAAGGCCATGACTCTACACTATGATCAGCACAGGTGGACTACTGCACCTGCGCGACACTTTATTCACTTCATTGGGGGTTTCTATTGATGCAACAGTTCGCCTGTCAGAATCGGGGCCTGAATTGGCGGTTGCTGTTCTATATGTTTCAGTTGTTTGCTTCATGGTATATGAAAACTGACTTAAATCTTATCTAATTTTAATAAAAATTTCAGCTTTTAGGTTTTGCATGTGTTGCAGAGGGAAATTAAAGGTGATTTTTAAAGATTGTTTATATATGTATTCATGGTGATTTGGGATCTTAAATAATTGCTTTTGTTTTCAACTCAGAAATTACAAGAACATTTGTTTATATGTTAAAACAGAACTAGACAGGCGGGCAGGCACGACCTGGTGGTGCGGGGAGCAAGGAGGTGAGGAGCAGGGGGGGATGAGAAGCCGAGCGGGCAGGCAGTGGGGGGGTGGGGGAGGTAGGTGAGCCAGTGCCAGGAGAAGGAGACTGAGGAGGAGAGTGGGTGGCGGGGGGTGAGGAGGCAAGCTGAGGAGGTCGGGGGATGAGGAAGTGGGCAGGCAGTGGCGGGGGGGTTGAGTTGTGGCGGAGGGAGCTTAAGGAGGCAAGTGGGAGGGCTTTACACCCTTGTGGCGGGGAGAGGGAGCGGGTCGGAGGAAGCAGCCAACGTTTGGTGGCGGACCTATCTACTGATCTTGTCCTCATAAAAATTTTCTTTTCTTCTCCGGGTCAGATGAAGAGGGGTTCCCAAAGGAAGGTGCTTTGCTTCTAACTCCCAAGGCCATCAGTATGTCTGCTCTTTCTTTCCCTTCAGCTGCCCCTCTATTCTTCTGTCTGGCTCTCACCTCTCCAGGGTTGACCCAGTCCGCCTCCACGCCTTCCTCACTCACAACCTCATTCATTTCAACAGGGCAAGTGATTACAAAGATGGGGGGTAATCAAGCATAAAATTACTCTTGACCTAAATATACTATACCTACAATATTCATACCGTGTTTCGGCGGGGGCGATTGCTTGGGAAGGATGGGTTTAGTTTTCTGCAGGGGGTGCACGCGGTGTGGAGGGGGTTGTTTCTGTCAGGGCCAGGTGAGCACTGGAGTTTTGTGTTTCCGGGGCGTGGGGTAGGGTGGGGGTGGGCTGGGAGGTGTTGGGGGAGGTGGGACGGTGAGTTTCGGCCCTCGGCTGTTTTCTTTGGAGTAATATGGCCCTTGCTGCTTTATGCGTTGTGCAGGCCTGACATAAGTATATCAAAATTTCACGTGCATGACTTCTAGCAATTCAAATGGAGGTATCCGTTTTTTGTGATGGCTAATGGCCTTTCCTACTCTTGGAACTCTGTGAAATAGCTGAAATAGTTTTCTAAATGGAGTATACTAATCAGTATTGTAATGAGCCCTATGTTTCACTTTGAGTTTAAGCACTTTTAAAGAAATGGACCAACCCTCCTCCTCCACCTGTAAAAAAACAAAGAAACAAACAAAAAGCCCAAATAAGAATCTGCTTAATTAAGTAAACAGTTTCAAAGCCCCGTGCTAAGTAACTTTCCAGTGACTCCTTGAGACTGGAATGACATCAGATCAGACCTGTTTTGTACTGTAGTTTCATTGTTGAACTGAAAACAGTAATATAGGAGAAGAGGTATAGGGAACTGTTCCTTTAAAAGGATTTGAATGACATTTATAATGTGCAAAAAATAGTTTGCGGTTAGTCAGTATGCAGCCATTGAAAGCTGGTTTTACAAATAGTGAATGTTCTCATCAAAAGTCAAATCAAAATGAAAATATAGCCACTCAAGTTCCTTTTATGCATAAAATGCATAAGGACTAGAAATACTGTAGTATTCCCCACACAAAGTTAAGTCTGAATGTGCTCTCTGACTTTTCTGAGGCATCGTGCCATCAGTTGTATTAATCCCTTAATGGCCTGTTCCAGCAATCTTGTTTTCCTGTGTGTGACTACAGGAAAATTTCTCCCAAAACAAGTGAAACAAAACACAAGAGAACTTTCTCAACCTCTTGGAAGCAAAGAATCTTTGTTTGTTTTTAAATAGTGTCCTAAATGTACCTATCTCTGCTGTACAGGGGTTAAAATGTAGCAAAATAAAGAGGTAGTAGGCAAAATTTAATGAAGTACAAAAGAGTACCTAATAGGGTGGGGTATGATTTTTCTAGTGGTGATGCCTGCAGTTGTAATTCTATGTATTTGGGTCACCATCCTGTAACGTAACCCAAACTGGGCCACATGAGCTAATAGTCATACTTATGATCTTCACCCTTAACATTACATTAACTTGATGATGTCTCTTTGCTATTGAATAGGACTGCTTAGTATAAGTCTTAACATAGGTTTAAGACTTTACTCATTACAAAACCTTTAACAGAATAATTTTTGACAAGTCCAGGTGGCGATACTGTATTTATTGTATGTTTGGGATGTGAAGAGGCACAGCATACATGGCTAGGTTCCATTTCCTCATCCATCAGGCTGGAAATCAGAAATGGTGAGCACCTACAACTTCAGTGTAGTAATATCAGTACAATATTCAGTAATATTAGCGCACTCGGTACCTGTGGCAGTCTGGCCCACTGTATTACTTTTCATATGTAATTTGATACAACTTTGAATACACAAATAATTAAAAGTGTATCGCTTTATACAAAGTGCTTTTGCCTCTCAAAATCTAGCTCCCTATCTTAATGTTTAGATCAGGGATGGGGAACCATTTACCCACAGAAAAAACCACTGAGGCCACACACAGCCCTGTGGGGGAGGGGAGGTTCAGAGAGTCAGGGTTTCCCCTAGGCTCTGGGGTAGGGCCAGAAATGAGGGGTTCAGGGTGTGGGAGAGGGCTTTAGGCTAGGTTAGGGGTTGCGGTGTGGGAGTGGGTAAGAGCTCCACGTGGTGGTGTAGGCTCTGGGGTGGGACAGGGGATGATGGGTTTGGGGTAAAGGAGGGGGCTCCGGGCTGGGGCCAAGGGGGTTGGATTGCGGGAGGGGGATCAGGGCTGGGGCAGGGGATTGGGGTTGGGATGAGGGTGTGGGGTCTGGGAGGGGGTTCCGACTTGGGGCAGAGAGTTCAGGGTGTGGGCTCTGGCCAGGCGGTGCTTACCTCAGGCGGCTCCCCGTCGGTGTCACAGTAGGGCTAAGGCAGGCTCCCTGCTTGTCTTAGCTCTGTGCTGCCCCCAGAAGTGGCCAGCATGTCCTGCCCCTAGGCAGAGGGGCCAGGCAGCTCTGTGCAGTGCGGATGCGGTCCATGAGCCATAGGTTCCTCACCCCTGGTTTAGATAGTCTCATTGCATTTGAATGCAGTGCTATTTACTTACTAGTAAGTGTATTTAAAAAAGATAAAATTCCTCGGTATACATTCAGTACAAGTGCTAGACATCCTGCATACACTTGCAAAATCAAAAGCATCTTTAAGGTGTTCAGTCCATTATCCTGTGGCCAGCAGTAGCAGAGATCCCATGCAGGAGGACTCTTCAGTGCTTTGAATGTCAAGAAACTCTCTGTAGTAGGTCTCAACAGCTCCTTGCAGAGCAAAGTAGTTTTTAATAAATAAATCTTTAGTGAGATTTTTAATGACTTTGACAGGTGGAATTTCCTGAAGCTAGACTTTTGGAGTAGATTTAATGTAGTAAAATGACTTCACTTTCCTCAGATACTTCCTTTGGAGGTGAAGGAGGCATATTTTAGTAAAACAGCAAAGTTTGAGCATTTATTTGGAGAGGAGGAAGAAGGCAAACACAAAGCCTTTAAAATGAGCCCCACTTGGCACATGGGGGTATGAAAAGAGCGTTGCTCGGAAGTTATGGGGGCTTTGCTCCATTCCTGAGATTTGGCCCTTATTGTTTCCTTCTGTCCATTCTGGTCAGAATGAAAACAATTTGTTCTTCTGTGATGATTACCCAGTTTTGCAGATAAAGAATGATGGAGCTAAATTATAACTGAAATTTAGGGCCTGCTCCTGGAATGCTTAGGACACTGTTAACTTTACTCATGTGAGAATTCCTCTTGGGTTCATTGGCGCTATTCAATACTTGTGTTTACAGGATCAGGCCCTAATTCTGACCCTGTGTTTTGCATAGTGTGTAGCCTTACTGAGTGAGTCTCTGTCTTCTGTCACATTAATTTCTGATGCTGTAATGAAAACAACTGTTTATGCTGCGGTGGTGAGGACATAAGTGTTCTATGGTTTTGGTGCTCTGCAGCAGTGCCCGTCTTAAAAGGTAGGGCAAGTGACTCAGCCTGATATACTCTGATTACTGTATCATTCTTAGAAGAGATGTTGGGATTTTCTGAGTTCACGGGCATTCTTATATGGTAAGCAGATGTTTTCTTGTCTGACTACGTACCAGTCAGCTAGAGGCAGAATTTCTAAGGGCAAGACACAAAGTTATTATCAGGCTGCTGTCTGGCTCACATTGCATTTTCAAGACTATTCAGGGAATGGAGAAGACACAACTTACTGATATATCTAACTAATTGTAAATCCTCATGCCTGGTCAAAGCAACGCAATAGCTTGATTTTTCAGAGGGGTTGAAATTGTAAGTTGATGGGAAGCTAGAGGTGCTACGTCCCTTTGAAAAACAGGGCAGAAGTGACTATTGAGGGAGAGGGAGGGATAGCTTGGTGGTTTTTGAGCATTGGCCCGCTAAACCCAGGGTTGAGAGTTCAATCCTTAAGGGGCCATTTAGGGATCTGGGGCAAAAATCTGTTCAGGATGGTACTTGGTCCTGCTGTGAATGCAGGGGACTGGACTCAATGACCTTTCAAGATCCCTTCCAGTTCTGTGAGATTAGGTATATCTCCATATAATATAATAATAATTAATAAGGGAGACAAACATTCATATCATAATGGAGATTTGGCCATTCCTTATTCCTAGATAATCCCTTTACTTCTACACCAAAAGTCTTGGAGCTTTTGGCGTAGAAGACATCTGTCTTGGAGCCATCTGTCCCCTGCATCAGTAAATGGGATTTATTTTGCTGCAGGATTGACATAACTCCTGCAGGCCTTGGAGGTAAAAAATGGGAGGCTACTATTTCAAGATATAATGCAAGGGTTGGGCTCTAAAATGCAAGACTAGTGATTGTTATGGTAGTGCCTAAGGACCAACCAAGAATGGAGCCCTGTTGTGCTCTTTTTCTCTGTCTACTCCCCTCCTGTTTGTACATAGACACCTACATACCAGCTTAGTAACTCACATCTCCTGCTTGTATGTTGTTGTCTATATGCTGAGAATTGGGGGGGGGGACTCCTGTAGCTGGCTGACCTTTCTGCTAAAAGTTATTAAAGCACAAATAAATTATATTAGTTAAATCAGTCTATCAGTCTAAATTATATTAGTTAAATCATTAAATCATCTATCAATCATAACTGCAAGTCTCTTTTTATATAAGGTCAAAAATTCACCTATCCTTATTGCTATGACACTTTTTTCCAGCAAATATTAGCTAATTTAACCAAATGTCAAAATATATCATAAGTCCTTCTCTCTAGTCAAATCTGGCAATATTACATCAGACCATTTTTTAATTTCAGTCTTCTGTTATATTCTTACAGTGCCATCCATATTCCTGGTAATCACTCCTTTTTTTTATATATACAGTTTTGATTCTTATACTAAAGTACTTTTGTATTCAATAATGCTGAACAGTAACAACAACTTTATTTTTTCCTAGGTGTGCCTTGCAGTAGCCCATTATTCCCAACCAACGGATCTCCAGCTCCTCTTTGCATTTGAATATGTTGGGAAAAAATATCATAATCCAGGTAACCATGTAAATGTTTTTTTCTATTCTGTAATATGTGCATGTGTTCTAATATTAGTAAGGCTGGCTACTTTTAGCCAAAAGCAATGGCAAGAGTGTTTTGAAGTTTGCTCAGGAAGGTCACTTCAATTGGTTTACTCTGCATCTGAGCCCCCTAATTTGTGTCTAAATTAATCAGTGTGATGGTAATTCATTATCAGAAACAAAACAATCGTATCTTTATCCAAAACAAAACTATCCATACCAGCATGACTACCATTATCCTCTCATTCCATCCTTAAATCCTTCAGGTGTGTGTCTATATTGATACTCTTGACACCTAGGTAATTCCCCTTCAGGCAGGTTTGTTTACCTGCCCTTCTTTTGGGAATAAGTGTCTCTTCTGGTGGTATTGCAGGAGGATTTGTGCAACTTGGGACTCCATACCTCCTTTCCTAGAGGCTTACTAGGTATAACCTCCCACTCAAATCTTCCACCACCCTGCTGAGTTGGAGTACACCCTCTCTGCTCAAGGCCAGTCTCCAACTGAACCTTGTCAGTTAGGTAAGCTTGGAAAAGATGTCTTTGGAACTTGATTTCTAGTGTAACACTGCAAGGTCACTGCTAGTGCTCCCCAGCCAATACATGGCTAAAAGCTACAAATTCCATCACAGTAAGCCTGCAAATATGGAAAGTGCTGTAGATGTGGTTCAGTAGCATTGATAATTTTATTTACTCTGCCATTTGCGTTAGAAACAAATGATCTGCCTACTCCAGAAACTGACTGGATGTCATTAAATTATGGATCCAAATTTTCAAACATGCTTAAAAGAAATGTTTGCTCATTTCTGTATATGCTGCATAAGCCCAGTGTGTATGCACAAAGAGAGTTTCATATGTTACAGGTAAAAGTTGCAGAAACTTGGAAATGGGCAGTTATATAAAAAGAGGCTTAATTAAGATCCACATCCTTCCTCCAGCTGTATAGTGCCATAGTTAGCAAACTTGCAGAGAAAACCACAGCTGGGAACTGGAGAGAGGGAGGCAGATAAACAAAATGCTGGGTCCACCATAACCTCGTTAGAGCCACCTTTACCCCCTCCAGGAAATATCCGTGTGCCACATGGGAAAGGAAAAGGACCAGTGGCAGAGCTGCACAAAGTGGGTAAAATAAGTAGTGTGCTAATGTTGTCCCTGTAGAGTTGCAGTGAACCAATGACAGTGAAGCTAGTGGTCTTGCTCCGTGGTAGTGGCTTGGAGTAGGGGGGCTGAAGAGCATTTCAGAGGGGGAAGTCCCACTGTACAGTGAGGTCTGCTCTGTGGTGGTCATGGCTGGGATTCCCTAGTCCTCTGGTCACTTTTCCAGCACTGCATTCTACCCACTCTGCACCCCTGCCTGTCCCATGGAAAATGGAAGCTGCAGTGTCTGTCCATTATTTCTTCCCCTTCTCTGTGCTTTTTCACCACATGGATTAGTAATATTAGTATTCCCACTGTAAAAAGACAACACAAAAATCACACAATTAGTTTTTTTTCTCACCTGTCCTGAAACTACTGGAGTTTTAATCATGAAGGGAGGAAGGGGGAATTATTGCATGCATATATATTTCACTGTTCTGATTTAAAGTAGAAGTTGAAGTTTTCCCAATCCCTTCCTGATCCCTTTATTCCGTCCTTCCCTCCCCCCCCAAAGAAAAAATATTGTGAGCAAAGGGCCAGATTCTTAAGTGTATTGGGAGTTGGGCACCTAACCTGCTCAGACACTTTGAAAATCCCACTAACTGCCTATCTGCATCTCTAGGCACCTAGTTACCTTTGAAATCTGGTTCCAGATCTTTTGCAGGATTCTTAATGTTTTATGTTTTGTCTTTAATGTGTGGGTGAATATAGAGCTTTTTAAAATATGGGACTAATAGAACTGGCTTGACATTCTGGTAAGCTTCCTTGCAGGGTTTTGTCAGTGTGCATCAGTGCCCAGGCTGCAGCATCTCCTGCTGTTCCACTTCTGGGCCTACTGGACAGAGGCTATCACTACTGGTATCAAGCTATGTGATGATTTTTGTGATACACGCAGATGATGATAGGACGAGGTTATCAAATTAATTTTAATGTATGACCTAGTCTCAAACTTTGACCAGATCTGCAGGAACTTGTCCGTGTCCTATTTATTTCGTAAATGTTTAGGAAATAAAAAGAGGAAGCATAAACAAATGATCTGGGCCTCGGCATTATTTTTATGGCAATGAGAGAAATTTAAAAGGACTGCTTTAGTATGAATTCCTGAACATAACTTTTTTCATGTTAAATTCTAATTTAAATTTCTTTAAGCCATCTGGAAACCAGCAAATTAGCTTTTGAGGTGCCATTTGTTCAGCGGTGTAATCTCAATTCCCCCCTCCCCTAACCTGTTTATTTTACATAAGATACCATAGTGATTACCATACTGGAAGTTTGTGTGTACATAGATAAGCAGAGAATTGGTAGTGGATTAAAGCTTTGGCCTGTTTAAATAACTGTATACTGGGTGTTAATTGAATAGCCTTTAGGAGCATTACTGCTACATCTATCTTGATTTTTGGCATAGGCTTCTTTTGGAAAGCATAAAAAGAGAGAGTGCTTCAGTACCACTGAAAAGATTAAATTCTTGATGTATAAACAGCAGGCAAAGATTTACAGGGACAATGATATGGCCGTAATCCTGCAGTCTGATCTGCTTGGACAGATACTTATGCTCTTGCAGACTCCCATTACAGGGAAAAGAGGCTGCACATATGGATCAGATTATAAAACTAGGGCTAAATTTGTGTCATTCGTTTACAACTAAAATCAAATTAACTCAAAGTTTCAAGAAACAAAATGTAATTCCACTGAGCATAGTTGATCACCTTCTTGTTATATAAGGAGAGAACAGCTGAGTTTAACTGAGTATCATGCTAAACATTCTAGCCTGTAGAACCAAGGCTGTTCTATATAATACCCATCAGGATGAGTAATTTATTGTGATAAGTTAGTAAGACCTAAACAATTTTTACCCTAGTCTGTGTTAACAACAAAAAAAATTATCAACAGCCTCTGCCACATCTTTCCTGTCTGAAAGTAATAGCTTGCTTAGAATGCAACCCCCGAAGAAAAACTGTTGAAACAATGGAAAGGAAGACAAGGCAGCCCTGATTTGAAAGGGTTAGAACTCAATAATAGCGAATCTGTGCTCAGAATCTTTACTTTTAGTGGCAGATGGTAACTGAGCTACAAGAATAACTTAACTTCTAACTTTTAACATAGAACTCCCTCTTTTTTTTAAAAAAAGTAGCGCATTATAGCTGTTAAATATTGTAGTATGGGTATGGTTTTGATATGTTTTAGAGGGAGACCCCATGAGTTAACGTGACACTTTTGTTTCCAATTTCCATTATCCCTTAGCCTCTGTTTTGCAGAAACTGGCACAGCACAGTTTTTCACTGCTTGGTCTGTTGAAACAGAAGGAAAGATACACTTGTCACTCTTGCATATTGTCCAACAGCACCACTATTTGTTAATCTTGCAAGTGGCAACATCCCTTTTAATAGAGAGACTCACTTATCTTTGTGTGGGAAGAGATAGCGCTATAGCAATTTGCATGACGAAGAGCTGAAAGGGATGATTATAAAAATCTTTTGTTGATTATTTTCCCTTTCCTAGCAACAGTAAATGGAATAGACCCAGGAGGTGGGGGCAGCGGCAGCGGTCAACAGACTCCTTTATTTGAAACTTACTCTGATTGGGATAGAGAAATCAAAAGAACAGGCGCATCAGGATGGCGAGTTTGTTCAGTCAATGAAGGTTACATGATCTCTACTTGGTAAGTTGAAACAAAGAATGAAAAAAACAAGCTAATTTGACTCTGGCATCACTTTGGCGCTCTAGTAGCTGTGGGAGAGATCAGATACCTTTAGAAAAAAACCAGCTGTATTCTGATGAGAGATGAGTGTTTGTAAAGGTTCAGAATTTTCTGTAAAGGTATCTGAGGCAATCTACTTGAAGAAAAGCAACTTGACTATCTCGTGGATCCCATAGCTAACTAATATATTCATATCAAATTAAGTGACAAAAAAAAATCGAGATTTGTTTTCTCTGTATTCTTCATAGTTTTTATCCTTCTCGTACAAACAATTGTTATTGGTTAAATTAACACAAATGCACATGCCTGTAAGAGAAATATTAGCGAGATTTGAAGTTTTATAACAGGAAATGAGTAAAATAATGAGATCAGTTTGACCAGCTCTGACTGTTGCTGCTAAAGTGCTTCTGTACACACTCATTTATCTCAGTGGCCCGCTTTTGGTCTCCATCCGGGGCTGGTGCACTACAGCACTGAGACTAGTAAACTACCAGTGCAGCAAGTGGTACTGTGGATTTGACTTCCTGTTCGGGCCAGATTTTTTTGGCATGCTTTTATTTGTTTTGGTTGGAGGCGGGGAGAAGTATGTCCCTCTTTGCCCTTTCCCCCAACACGTACACTGCTGCAACTAAGGACGGAGTGCAAAGGTGGTATGTTTTATTTTTCCTCCTAATATCCAAGCAGTTGCAGTAGTGGGACCTAAGAGTAAGTGGCCATTCCACAATAATACCAGAAGTGCTAGTATCATGGGTGACTCACTAGGCACATGCAGTCAGCATTGCTATCCCCTTACTGTGATAAAATGTAGCCCGTATAACTCGGATTGTCATTCTGTGGGACGGGTTATTATGCACTGACACTCTTTGTTATGTCTTCTAGATTGTATCCTTTTTATTTCCAGAAAAGTAGATGAAACACGTGAAAGAAAAATGACTTATCTGTGTTGTATTTTTTTCCCCCCAGCCTTCCGGAATACTTTGTAGTCCCATCTTCCTTAGCAGATCAAGATCTAAAGCTCTATTCTTACTCTTTTATTGGAAGACGAATGCCCGTAAGTGTGAACTTTATTCTGTTGCTAATCACTGTTAATGTTCATGACAGTGATATGTGTATGAGTGAACATGGTTTGTGTACTGTATGTAGATACTCATGTTGTCAATACTAACAAATTATCTTTTTCTGTTAGATTTGGTGCTGGAATCACTCTAATGGGAGTGCTCTTGTGAGAATGGCCAACATTAAAGATGTATTGCAACAAAGAAAAATAGATCAAAGGTAAGCAATAACCTAGCATAATTTCTTAACCAGACATGTATAATATGAGGTAAATAGTGCCTGTATGGGATACTTAGCTATACTTGCAATGAGGGAGCCCCAAATCAGAATATCCTATAGTTGAGGGAGCTCCTACTCCTCTTCCCTCCACCATTTTGAGTAAGCTCATATATAGGCACCCAGTGTGGTAGGTGAGCTGTAAGCACCCTTGCCAGAACAGGCCACACAGAGTGGATAGGTGGAGGCATGCTTGTATTTCCCTAGTTTTTGCATTGTGCTAGGCCGTAGATGTCCAGATACCAGGCGTGGGGCTACTATGCCGCAGTCAGAAACAGAAACGTAAATGCTAAGATAGCTTTGACTGCAAAAATTTAGTGGCCGAGCGAGTGTAGTCAGCCGAGCAGTGTTTTTTGAATCCTAGTGGGACTTGATTCTGGGATTTAGGTGCCTAAAGTGACAGTTAGGCACCTAAGTCTGTCTGTGAATCTGGCCCTTAATACCTTGCAGAAATTCACACGACGTGCAAGATCATTTGTTTGGGTATCTTTATAAAATCATTCTCAATATACATGGAAAAACAAAGCCATGCATTTAAATAAAATGCAGAGTTGGGCCTCTAGTCAGCATCTCTATTGGCATACACTTTTATGTGCTGCTTTTGCATCATAGCTATGTTTAGAGCTATTGAACACTGAAAATTGACTATAGATCATCAGTTACTTAGCTTTCATAATTGATATTATGTCCCTCAAACTTTTACTTCAACTGTTTGGGGTTTTGGTGGTCTAGTGATAGTCATAATACTTGAATCATAGCTTTTCATTTTCAACATTACCTAATACTTGTTATTTGCTTCAGTTTCCCTGACTGTAAAATTAGGATTATAGGTTATGTAACTTCCTCAAGGTTCTAGAGAAAGCTGGTGTCAGAACCAGGATTAAACTGAGGCGTTCAGGCTTCCAGTCCTGTTCACAGATCACTAGGCCAGGTCTCGCCTCATATATATATTGGAATATATTACAAGAACTATCACATAGTTGAATACCACCTAAAGGCTTTTTTGCTTACCACTTCTGTACTGCTGTCTATGATAGCTGTTTCTTATAGATCTTTAACAATGTACTGTTTTCAAATTTTCAAATTAATTTAGCTCATGTCTCAACAATAATGGGAACTGAATGTTTCTGAAATGTGTGTTAACAATTCTGCCTCCACATAGCATTCCATATGACCAAAAATGCATGATGTGTATTATAGCTGAATGCTAATCAGATGCTTGTACTCTTCCATTTTGCTGTTTGAGCAAATAGCTTTGCTATGTAAGATAGCTGCCTTTGTAACTACAAGGGAAAGCTTTTTTAAAAAAAGAGGAAACTGGGCACCTATTTATAAGTGCTTTTAGTTGCTTGCACTTCCCTGTATTCTAAAGAACTTAGTTTGCAAAGTTTTCCTCCATGTCCAATAATGCAGTTTTGGGGGTTTTTTGTTAGGATTTGTAATGCAATAACTCGAAGTCATCCACAGAGAAGTGACGTTCACAAATCAGATTTGGACAAGTGTCTGCCTAATATCCAGGAAATCCAAGCTGCATTTATCAAACTTAAACAGTTATGTGTTAATGGTAGGTCACATATCTTTATTCTTCTTGTGTTGGGGTTTTGTTTTGTTTTGTTTGTTTGAGGCATTGGGGGATATGGTTTCAAGAAAGCAAAGTGTCAGACTTCGTTAGGAAGGAACTAACTTACCTGGAATTGAAATTCTATATAAAGTGTGTTCATATGTGTATATTATAATATAGCTTCTGTAGATCTACATTCTCTTGCTCCTCTTTGAGACCTGGGGTATAATCGAGCATGAGGTAAGCACATAAAATAGTCTGTGTGCTTTTCTGAGGGATGATGTACCAAGTGACTTCAACTACAAATTTAAAGGCTTGTGGAAAATTATGGGCAGCATAGCTAGAGGTAACAAGACTAGCTACAGTAAATGGGCTATTTTAAAATGCACCCAGACATTCCTACTCTTCTTGCTGCAGAACCTTTTGAAGAAACGGAAGAAAAATGGTTATCCTCACTGGAAAATACTCGTTGGCTAGAGTATGTCAGGTATGTACAAATATTTTAACTAGAAAGTAATCATCAATAATGTGTCCTTAATTTTTCACCAGTGTTGATGTGCAATAAAACAAACACAGATGGGATTTCTGTATTGTAAAATGAATGCGATAAATATACAGGATTCTAAAGGTTTACACACTTAAACATTCTGCCTCTGTGTTTTCACCTGAATCCTGAAAAGACATAAGTGAATGCTTAACTTTAGCTACTTCAGTGGGACTTGTATGCTAAAAACTAAGCACGCACACAAATCTTTGCAGGATCAGGACAATAACGGGCACCAGGACAAATGTGCAATTAAGAGGCATTTCTGTGATACTACAATCCTATTGGAAACAGTTGAGGTTTTTATATTACTTGAGTATATATTAGATTTGGGATGAGATTTTAAAAAGTGCACAAATGACTTAGGAGCATAGATTCTAGTGAAAGTCACTGGCATGTGTGCTCCTAAATTCGTTAAGTATTTTTGAAAATTCTGTCCTCATTTCTTAGAAAATGTGCAGTATCTGTAGTCTTAATTGTTAAATTAAACCACTTTTTTTTTTGCCTAGATCATTCCTTAAGCATTCTGCTGAACTTGTATATATGCTGGATAGTAAGCATGTCTCAGTAGTTCTGCAAGGTAATACAGTTGTATAGCATGTTGTAATTGTCATGATTGGTAGGTTGGAATGTTAAAGCGTGATTGGTAAACTACATTTGTGATCTGTATACTTTACTGAAGTGTTGAAAGGCAATGATTTAAAATACTTTCATTTCATAAAATTCCCTTCCTGTAGTTGACTGTACCTAGATTGTAACATAGCCAGTAGTACCTGGTAATATTTCCAGATCAGAATGTTTGTCAACTCTAGCTACATTATCTTGGCATGTGATGTTGTCTTGGTCATTCCCGAGATCATGTGCTATTTCTAAGAATTACTTCAGTGTCAGGCAGTGTTGATTCATTGACTCTGAAATTCCTTCTGGAGGTAGTAATGCCAGAAATGGTATTTAAAATAGTACTCCATACCAATTCAGAGTGCCTCTAGGTCAAAAAGAGAGTTTAGAAGCTCTCCATTAATTTCAGCCTATCTCAAATTGTAGGCATCTGGTTTGTTGGACAAACACTTAGCAGGTTGAGTATGGGTTATTCACATATCAGTACTGTATATAGTTAGGAAACTTAACTATAGTATGAGGTTCACTGAGATAAAGTTTCTGACTATATTGAAACACAACAATCTCAAGATAGTGTATTTTGAAATTCACTAGAAGGAGAACACTAACCCGAATTACCAGTTTCTGCCCTCTGACCTCTTTAATTATATACACATATATATTCAAATGTTCTTAATGTTTTCCACAGAGGACGAAGGACGGGACCTGAGCTGTTTCATAGCCTCCCTCATTCAAGTAATGCTGGATCCCTATTTTCGGACAATTGTTGGATTTCAGAGCCTGATACAGAAGGAATGGGTCATGGCAGGATATCAGTTTCTAGATAGGTGTAACCACTTAAAAAGAGCTGACAAAGAGGTAACTATGTTGTACTGATAGCTAGATCACGTGCATGCAGTGAAATGACTTGACCCCATAAGCTAATGTCTAAAATTTTAATGTGAATTTTTTCAGTACTTTCTAAGGATAGGAAGTTAATGTATAAAAAAAAGAATAATAATCAGATGAATTTCCTTTTTATCGTCAACTGTTGTATAAGAATCATTAATACTCGGTGAAATCAAGTGTCACTGTTGATATTGATGTTATAATCATGCTAGACTTGAAAAGGCTTATTCTGTCTTATCCCATGTTTTACAATAATTAAACCATTGGGTCCCAAGACCTTGACCCAGCAAGGATCTCAGGAGCCTCTTTCAACAGCACCTGTTCATTTCCTCACCCCCTTTTTTACATACAAAGCCAGACCAGTATGTGGTTATTGCTGCAGTTATCACAATACCCATCGGATAAAGAAGCATGTGGAGCAAAGTATATAGTCTGTTTTGCAATTTTAAATTGCAATCTGTGGCTCACTTGGTGGTGGTTCACAAATTGGTGGATGGCAACATGGTACCTGGTTTTAGTGATCTTCAGACACTTCTACTGTATTCCAGGCTCTACACTTCAAGAAAGAGATTGGAGGCCTGTAAAATCAGCTGGAAACAAGGATGAGCCAGCCTAACAGTGTCTCTTGGGGTGGGACTTAATGAGAATAAAAAGAAACCCCCCTCAGGGATTGGAGCCACTAGCAGGAATAGAGCTGCCATGCACCAGCAGCAAAGAACATGCCTAGGAGAAAAGGAAATAATGCAGCGAAGCAAAAGAATAGGAAAAAAGACAACTGAGGCTCAGGAAAATCATGTGGAAAATGGGGGAGAAGAGCAGATGAGATTGCAAGAGGTTGAAAAAACAAAGAGCAGAAAGAGACAGCACAGTTAACTTCTTTCCAGACACTCATTGCACTATAGAGAGAAAACATTCATTACTTTCCCAATACTTTGTCAGGCATAGGATTACTGTATTTGAAGCAAGGGTGTTTTTGTAATTATGATCCACTGAGATGTTCTTTTAAGATGAATCTTAGTTCACTCTGCAAAAAAAAGTGAGGAAATGCCTGAAAGGGAAAAGTTAAATAAAATATTGCTAGAGCTGAAAAAATACATATAAATGCCTCTTGGAATTTCCTCTCCGCCTTAGCAGCTGAATCCAGTGGGTTTTTTCTTTCTGTAGTATATTTTGACCTCATTAAAGTTTTTTAATGGAAATTAACATTTTTTACGACTCAGACTCAATGGTTTTAATGCCAGAAGGGGCCATTTATGATCATCTAGCTCACTTCCTGCATAGCACAGGCCATACAGTTTTACCAGGTGGTTCCTGCATTGAGCCCATAACCAAGGAAAAATAACAAAAAATAGGTATTCAGTTAGATTTTAGATAGTTTAAGCTACTCCAGATATCCTTAAGCTCATCTTAATTTATCTGCAACCCCACATCCCATACAGTTATTACCAAGATTTGGAGTGGCTGCATAAATTCTAGTATTAATTTATGACTACAGAACACATCCTAAATTTAAAAAGGAACGAACCATCTTTTCTTCCTTCATAGTTCAGTGAAGATAGGTCATTTTGTTTTGTAAGCTAAATTTCAACTGAAATGTTATGAAAATAGACGCAATGATTCTAAATGTGGCTAGAAAGATGCCTCCCCTTTCCAAGTACTGTAATTTACAGGTCACAGCCTTCCTGTGGTTTTGTTAGAGAGAGCGTTTCTAACTGTACAAGTAGCAATTTAAATTGGTGTTTGAATGAGAGCACAGACTGAGAAAATGTAGTCTTCAAAATATTTCCTCCCCTTCCTCCCACCTGCCACTCACAAAATTCGGTATTTGTTTAAGTCTGGAGATGATGTTGACACTGTAATTCCTTTGTACCACTTACACTTATTGGGCAGCACATGAAATCAGCCCGTCCTGTCACTTTACGTTACTATGGTTTCCTGAGTTATCTGATTCATATAATCACATATTCATCATCATGAGGGTGAAAATGCTAAACTTGGGTATTGGGTATTCGTATTATAGATTCTATGTGATTTCTGTTTAGCTACAAACTTCCCTTCCCTATGAGAAGCATACTGAATTTGTTGTTAGGTACCCTAATGAGGATGTTGGAGGTAACAAGTTGGTAAGATTTTGGCAAAGGTTACGTTACTTCTAATTACTGTCCATTTATTCTCAAGTCTCCCTTGTTCTTGATGTTTCTGGACTCGATTTGGCAACTGCTAGAGCAATATCCATCAGCCTTTGAGTTTTCTGAAACATATTTGACCATATTGTATGATAGTACACGGATCTCGTTGTTTGGCACCTTCCTTTTCAACTGTCCTCACCAGCGAGTAAAGCAGAGCACTGTGAGTATGAAGAAGTGTTACCTTTATCTTTAAAATAATTGATCTTAGGCCTGAGTCTGTCTTGGCGGGGGAATCACAATCTAAACTAAATGGGATTTATTCACTTTTCCAAAATGATGTCACAATTGCAATATGAGCTTTTAAGAGAAATATTGAGCAAAAATATTCAGTGCACGATGAGTGTTCATCGGATTGTGCCTGCAATGCTCTTTGCATACACTGAAAATGGAAATGGTCTGTGCGGGGGGGGAAAACTCTACTGACCTTATTTCTAAAATAGCATTGTTATTCGTTTCCTTCATCTGTACTCCCTTAGAGTGCTGCATACTTGCAACGGGATTAGTATGGAGCTTCCTTTCATCTGCATGATAGACAGTGACTTGGATGGTATCTAAAGCTACGAACTTTGAAATCTCTTGTGACGTGCCACATAATTATTTAAAAACACCCAATGACAGCTTTATAAAAAGAATGTTAAAAGTCTGAGTAATAGTGATCAAGTACTATTTAGACAGAAAGAGAGAACGGTGGTGCTTAAACCTAAAAAGGACCTCTGATAGATATCTAAAAAAATCCCAACCTTCAAAGGAAGCACACACACAAATGGGTGACTTGTATACGCTGCATGCAGGGTAAAGAGCAGTTTGTCACATGCATCTCCCAGGGTAGGACAAAAACCAGGAGACCTAAATGTTTCTCAGACAACTTTTCTACAATTACTACTCTGCTTAAAAGAATCAGTGACTTAGAACCGTGCAAGTAAATTCTGTTATACACCAACACAAAAACAAAATTCTTTAACCTAGAATTAGGGTTGTAAATATTTACCAGTGTTCTCTCGTTGCCCCCTCCCCCCGCCCCCTTGTTTTCTTAAACACATAAGTTAGCATAGAAATAAAAGCTTAGAAGTTTCATTTTTAAAAAGGAAATAAATGTTACAAATTATGGAAATGTGGTTATCATCAACTGAACATTAGCTCTGCCTGAGCATTGCCACCCACTTAACAAAGAAAAACCAGGATTCATTTCTGTGTTCCTGCAGTGGTCACCTTGGTTGCCCTATATGCTTTGACATTTGGTCTCTAGCCACTCACGCTGTAACCCATGCCCCCTGCTCTCTGAGCTGCGTGCAATAATTAGATTTGTAAGTAATTAAATTAGTTTGTTTTAATATGTCTGAATGTTCCTTCTTGCAGGAATTCGCTATAAGCAAAAACATCCAGTTGGGTGATGAAAAAGGCCTAAAATTTCCTTCTGTTTGGGACTGGTCTCTTCAGTTTGCAACAAGAGATCGCATGCTTTTTCACAACCCCTGGTATATTGGAAAGAGTGCACCATGTGTACAAAATGGGTCTGTGAAAAGTTTTAAACGAACAAAGGTAATAACAGAATTACATTGAAATCAAACTTCTGCCAATGGACTTCTCCTTTTAGCAGCTTAGTTACAATGCCATTATTGCTTGATGTCCTAGCCTATATATAAGGCATTAAAAATGAATTTCTCTAGAGGTACGGCTGTCGAGTGTTGGACATACGGCTTCCAGTGCATTCTCTGGTATGCTTGGGCTTACTGCCGACACAAGAGAGACTCACTGCAGCTATTGTGTGATATAAGAGTGCTTTGGATTAACACAGTTTTCCATATTGTTTCATAGATCCTTTGAGTTTTTTCATAGATTACTGATTTGTTTCCATTGTTTAATAGTATAGAATTCAGTTAAAATTTATTTTACAATTATTTTATTAGGTCATGAACAGTCAAATTATTTGCCATGAAAGCCACCCCAGTGATTAGACTCACAACTTTACTGTGGCTGTGAAAGGATGCCTCACTTCTAGTCCCCCACTGGAGAACTGTAGGCACACATGAATAGCGCCAGCTGTAGCAGATTAAATCTAAGGAAAATTAACCATGTTTATTTCATATCTTTTTCTGCAGAAAAACTACAGCTCGACGCTGAGAGGAATCCCCCCATCGTTAAAGAATGGGCTCATCAACGAGCAAGAGTTTCTTCCAAGAAGAAATTCACTGATCCTAAAACTGAAACCTGACTTTCTTCAGCAGATGGATAGCCAGGCCAATAGCATGGAGCAGTATTTCAGAGAATGGTTCTCAAAGCCTGTCGACTTGCATGGTGTAATTCTACCCCGTCTGTCTGGAACACACATAAAACTGTGGAAACTTTGCTACTTCCGCTGGGTTCCTGAGGCCCAAATTAATAACGGTGGCTTCATCACTGCCTTCCATAAAATCTCTGTGCTGACAGACCAAGTTGACATGCTAAACCAGAGTCTTCGGCAGTACAAAAGCAGCTCTTCTTTGCAAGTGAACTGTTCAGAACTGGATCAAAGCAGGATGTACTTCAGAGCAAATGGTTTAAATGACAATGCTGGGACCCCAGATTTTCTCTCTTCCTCATTCCCATTTTCTCCAATAGGGAATTTATGCAGACGGAGCATTCTGGGAACACCCTTAAGTAAATTTTTAAGTGGTGCCAAAATCTGGCTGTCTACTGAGACACTTGCAAATGAGGACTAAGATATTGTGATGCTTAAACATATGGGGGGAAATCACAGACCATTGTGTCTTCTCTTAAGTTAACACTGCTAACTGCGGCATCTGAAGCTGTAATAATTTTATTTACAAATATTACATAAGTTTTGCACAAATATTTAAAAGCAAAGCAAATCATGCTTCAAATCGCACAATTTTGTTCTCAGTAGTTGTCATGTAAACTTCTTGTCTGGTTTCTGACGATTTCGTCTGTGTTTAGTAGGTTGGGCTCATTATGTAAGATCGGCGATTTCACTCACTAATGCAAAGGTTGAGTGTGGTCACTAATCAGGTTTTCTTTTTGTTTGCAATGTCTGTTTTCCCAACTGTTGACTGAAGCTAATCTTATGTCAACACAGATTAGCAAATCAATTTGGTGAAAACAAACATCAAAGACATTTAGCATTAATGTAGCCATATTGACTGGCAGTTGTGGAAATCTGGGAACAAACTACTTTGTCACAGTACAGGTTTAGTAAGGACACATTTATGTGCATCCATACTATCTTTCTGTGACTTGGTTTACTTAGCGTATGTTGCATTGGTGCAGTGTGTACTGGTTTTTGTTTTCAGTTACCCTTTAGAGAGACTATTCAGATTTTTGTTCAATGTCATGAGCTTGCATTTAGTTCACAGGAACTGACTTCAGGACAATATGCACTGTTAACCTTAAAATGTTCACTGTAGAGAATATTATTGTAGCCTTAGAAGTGCCTTTAATTGGAATAAAATATTAGTAAGATGTGTCTAACGCACCATGAAACTTATTTGTTTTTCAATAGGTTAATGAACTGCCCACTAATGTAAACATAATATAAACAAACTCTGGAAATCACCAAAAAGCCATTTAGCCTTCTGAACAGAAACCTTAAATGACAAATATGCAAATTAGCAGGGAAACTTTCTCTAGCCTAAATGGAGACTGATTTCCTGTCAGTCCCAGAAAATAAAGAACCTTATTCTACCACTCCTAAAACTACTTTGTTTCGTATGTGTCCATTTATAGGAGTGGAGGTTGTGCGGGGAAAGTTCTTTTTTTCCCCTTGACACAACTGAACTAACTACAGATTAGTTAGGGAATGTATTCTTTTGGCTTCCTCACACAATCCATTTTTTTTTAAAGTATTTCTGTGAATTTTTTTTCCTCCAAATTTAAAGATAAAGCAGATCGGCAAAAAATGATTTCTCATTTTTCAAACATTTAAAAAAACTTGTTTTGCAGCAGGCAAGAGCTGGTTAGGAATTTCCCCATTTTTTTGGTTGAAGAAACATTACTTGAAGCTGACCAGAACACTTCAATCAATGTGCCACAATATTATAGTAGCCAATTATTTTTTTCCAAGAAGGTCTGGTTCCTGCAAAGTCTTCTTCAAAATAGCTGAGATATACTAGAATAAGTAAGTAAAAATTACTCAGACATCTGTTGGAACAACAGGTTGGCTTTTCTGTTATGTTGGGCCTGATACTTGATATATACAAGACCTCAACCTGTGTGCTAATTTTTGGTACCATATATTAACCACTTTGAGTTTTTATGGTATGAGCAGTAAAATAGATTTTTCTAAAACGGTTAATGCTCATAGGAGTCCATTTTGGAATTACCAAAGTTTGGTGAGTAAATTACTTTAAGAAGTACGTGGGGGAAACTGTGTTTAATATTAATCTTTAAAAAAAGAATACAAGAACTAATTGTGTAAGGATTTCTAGCTTGTATTTTCAGTTCATAAAATCTGTATTTTATATGATACAGATGTTCTTGTTGGTAAATAGTGTGCCTTTAAAAAAAACTGCCTAAATCTCTATTTACCAACCAGAATAGGGTAGTTTTCAGAATCTGGGGGCTAAGTAAGCACAAGTGGTGTGTTATGCTAGTTAGTGGTATCTAGGTTACTCTAAAAATCTGTTGTTTCATCCTTAGGGCCTGATTCTGAGAACTAATCACTCATATGGATTTGTTTTAATGCATGGTTGAAAGGCAGTGCCTACTAATGTATAGTTCAGGACCTGCCCAACTCCGTAAACTAATTCATTCATTTCCCTCTGTAAAAAGCTGCCTTACTGACCATACTGACTGCTCTGAACATGCCTAATGGCCTTTATGTCTTGCAAGTAGCTTTGCGGACTGAGTACATATCTACAGCTCTCTTCCCTACACACAAGCTCACATCTCTTTAAAGTCATTGGCAATTTCAAAATTAGGTACTGTTAATACCATTAGTAAGAGTAGACAAACTGTAAACAAGCTTATTTTTATATCATTTGTTTTCTAACCACATGCACTGCTTTGGTTGAAGTAGGCTGCTGTATTGTGATTATTTTGCTAGAGTGTAATGATAAGAACATACCTAGTGAGATATGAAATGCCGGTTGATGTGGTCAAAGAACAACTCTAATGCCTTTAGCTACTGCTGATATCAGCAGTCATGGTAGTGCAATGTCTTTCAGTGAATTGCTGCCATGTACCAAAGAAATGCCTACAAATTTAGAAACCTACTGAAGTGAGTGTGTGTATTTTTTTAAACATGCAGGTAAAATACCACTCTAATATTAAACCACCTTTGTGCTTTTAATGATGTGCATTGTAGGATCAAAGGTTTTGGCTGTTAATCTCAGATAGAAATATATTAAAACCAAAAAATTTCTAATCTTTTTATTTAAGGAAAGAATAAAACATCAATCTGCATCCAACAAGCGATTGAACAACTGGTTTTCTACATCCCTTTGGGCAATAGATTGCTAATGGTGTTGCTGCAGCAGATTACAAAGTTGACCATTTTAATTGAAACTAAAACCGTTGTGCCTAATGCTGATGACTTAGTGAATAAAGTAGAATTGCCAGGAGGAATACAAAACCCTGGCACTGAGGTTGTGAATGTGAAGTAAATTAGGCTGATAATAAAAGATCATACCTTTCCACTGTAATGCTGTTTGTTTTACTGATGTAATAAAAATGGTGCAGTAGAAGAGGCTGCAGAAAGATTACAAGGCAGTATTTGTTTTGTGTAGCCCATTTGATATTTTTTCAGTACCTCTGTCTTACTTCTTGATTTGAAAAGGTCACACAAATAATGACAGTGTTCTCAAACGCCAATAACCTACTTTGGTTAGACGTAGAGACAGGGTGTGAAGTAACTTGGTTTTGTTGCCATCCTTACTGAGGAGTTAGAAAGATCTTTCTTGTTTTGCCCTAGACGAAGGAAGTAATCTCTGCTTACTACAGAAAACACCCACTGTATGTAATATGTAGCCATCTAACTAGCTGCAACTTTGATTCAATATTGGGTATGCAGGTACCACAGCTGTTGTCCCTTAAAGGGACAATTTCAAGTCATGCTAATATATAGCATAAGTAGCAATACTATCCGTCATACAATGGACAACATTAATCATTACATCGCCATTCTCTTAATTCCCTACAGCTCCCCACATAGACATTTTAAAATCTTCTGTTAAGAGCTTAATTTTATTGTGTCTAGTCTGAGCCTCCACTTAACCTACCATAATGCCTCAATGGGAAATGATAATCACCTTTGAGGGAGTTAAACTGAACATTTGGACTCCCTTGCCCCTCTCCCCTGTAGCTGGTGCCTCGCCAATGGTCCATGCATGGATGTAGGAGGGCTAGTGTTGGTCTCATGGGCAAGTATACTTAATGGCATTTAACTCTAAAAGGGCTCAGCCAATTAAACCATTTTAAGCACCAAAGTGAGACCATACAATTTGATGGCACAGCTGTCTATAACCTAGTGAACAGTGCAGCTAATTGCTTCCAAAATATCAGGGATTGTGCTAGGTCTCGGAAGAAACAGTGAGCCCGTAGCACCTGGTGACCAGACTCATCAGTTTTAAGCAAGTCTGTTAATTGTCTATAAATCAAAACTGGTTAATGGGAGCCATTACTACAGTCAAGCATCACCACCCTAACTCAAGTATCAGAGGGGTAGCTGTGTTAGTCTGGATCTGTAAAAGCAGCAAGGAGTCCTATGGCATCTTATAGATTAACAGACATAGTGGAGTATGAGCTTTTGTGGGTGAATATGAAAGCTCATGCTCCAATATGTCTAAGGGGCCACAGGACTCTTTGCTGCACCCTAACTTAGCTCTTCATTATCCCACTAGCCTTAAAATTTTAATATGCTGAAAGATTTGTCTCACATGGTACATCATCCAGTAGTGTGTAATTAGTAGCTAGTTTAGTTTACTAACTAACTCAAAGCTATCAGTATAGCCATAGGGGGAGGGGTAAGGTGGCTGCCTGAGTAATACAGGCATGATCTTGAGCTAGTCTGCTCATGCACATCTGCCCACGATTGCAGATGTACCTTGAACCAGAAAGAAATAAGAAAAGGGGACAGCACAAATTAGATTGCAGGGAGGTGAGGAATGGAAGGATCCTCCTGTTTTTCCTACAAAACATACTTTGAGTTATGGCAGTTTGGGGCATATTAGACAACTGAAATGTAGGCACAGCTGCCAGATTATCTTCGTTAGTTAAGATCCCCTATGTCACCTCTGTTTTACTTAAAGAAAACCTTGAGCTCTTTTTCCACTTTGGAGACCTGATTTACAGTAAATAAAACCTGTTCATTTTTTACCAAAAACAAGCACCCGTCTTAAATGTTTTTATTAGGTCCTGACCAATGGAATTTTTATCTAATGTCCTTGGTGACAGCTTCTTAAAATAAGAGGCAACCATTAGCACATTCATAATTTATTTATTTTTTAAAATAGTTCTCCCCCTTCCCCATCAAACATGTTTGAGACAGTTTTATTCAACTGAGGCGTTTACTTTTAGCTCCAACTGCAGCCACATGACAAACTTCTACAGCAGCTCCCAGCTTCTTCAGTTCATCCAGCCAAATCATCTGTTTGTGGGAGAGGCGATCATTGGGACCCTTAACTTCCACCAGCTGAAATGTTAAAAGTTAAAAAAAAAATTAATCCTATGCTTTGGTTTAGGAAGTGAAAGCATTAACCAGGCACATTGTACCACCTGTTTAGATAAGAGCATTAGTACCTTTCAAAGGTAAGGGGAAGCTGTTGCAGTTTTTAAACAAACCATGAATACTTACATTAAAGAAAGGCGATTAATTACAAAAATTAACTTCCAGTGTTTAATCACCAACCTGTGTACTTAAAGGACAGTTAGTTAGTAATTGGATAGCTATAGGTAAAAGTTACAGTAGAAAATCCTATTAGGTCCCAGAATCTGTTTCTTTGACCATGTGTCCTGAACAACCAAGTTAAAGTATTTTATAATCCACAATTCCTGGGGAACCCCCACATCTGAGGCACGTCTAGCTGAAGATCAACTAAGTAGATGTATGTTCATGCAAATATCCCAGACAGACAGCTACTTTTTGGCATGCTACCACACTTAAAGACTCGACTCCTGCAGCCAGGTTCTGGCCTATGGCTACTTTTAGTGCCTCTTCCCCTGCCTTTTACAAGAAAATAAATCTTAATGGTAAATCTGTGTGTTTAAAGTTACCACAACTTATCCCTTAGCAGCCCAATGCATCATCTTCTAACCTCTGCCCACCCTACACCAGAGTCCCCTAGTTGCTATAAACCTAAAAATGCAATGCTCTACTACAGGTGGGTAAGTGCTATCCACAGTACATTGAACAGACCCTAAAACTATACCACATAATGTCTCGTGCAAGTAAAGCTTTCCTGACCACTTCTGGGAAGACCACAGTTTGGTTCAAAAGGAAAGTTTACAGTCCACTCCGGTAAGCTCTTCCCCTCTCAGTTTACTTTTCACAACTGTTAGCCAGCCACCAGGTTCCTTACCAGGCAGAATTACCTTTGCCTTGCCTCTCTTGCTATTCAAAATGGCTCTAACATTATAACTGGACAAAACTAAGGCTTTTCAGTATACAGTTCTGGTGGAGGATCCCAGCAGGAAGATTAAAGACTTCTCCCACTCTAGCTTATGGTCAGAAGTTCTTGCTAGGCAGGGGAGCCCTGTATCCTTATGCACAGGAAGACTCATTGGAAGTATTTCAAGGCAGCTACCACCAGGCTGATGTGCTTCAGAGGACATGACTTTTGGGTCTAGGGTACTGAGAAGTGTTCTCTTATCAATTCCCTGGTAGTCCAGGTGGGGTAGCAGAGCTACAGCCCTTACATATAAATTACTGTTCATATGCCACCAGTCTGGAACAGCCTTTGCTGACGGAGTGGTTTTCCTTTAGTATTCACCTGCAGTGTAAGTAATTACCCACCATACCTTTTCAGCTATGGTTAAAATTAATCCATACGAATCCATCTGTCTTTATAGCTCTTTTTTTTTTTTTTTTTTTTTTTACACGTTCAGGGCTACAGAAATTCTGTTTAGGGCAAAGGTGACCCAATAATTCTAAACTGGTGTATGCAGGTATCTTTCTTTAAAAGTAAAATTTCTAGATTAGTAGTGCTGGCAGAAAACACTTAGGTCCCCACAGCATGGAGCAGGAGGCTTGATAATGAGGTAGTGTAAATTTCCACACAACAGGGCTACTCATGCCAGCTTCCCTTGCATGTGCACAAACCAGAGCAACAGCAACACCGTCCTGCACTGTAAATTACATGCCCTGCCAAACAGTACATGTTCAGCTACCCAGAGTCCCTTGGAAGAACTCAACAATGAATATTCTACCCAATGTCACGTTTTTACTCCTCTGGGTGTTCACTTTACTCCCCTCCCACACGCAGGTCTTCAGTTTTAAAGTAGTGTTTGATTACATAACACAGTCTGAGTAAAAGCTGCAGAACACGCACAGAATTGTAACAGTGCCTTACGAATTAGCAGAGCTATAGTCAGCAGTATGTGCAGCACTACTTGCCCTGTCAACATTACTATACTGAAATTACCGTAAAGCAATCATCTGTGGCCCCTGAACCATTTGGCATTCAGCCGCAGAGACCTACTTGGTCACTTAATGCTGGCTCTCTAATAAACCACTAAAAGGCAAGCTAAAATGACATCAATAGTTTCCATCTAAGCAACTGCTGCAGTGCTACGCATGCCAAGCTAGTCCACAGGTCTATTAATAGCCTGTGGGCCACACTATAAAAAAACGTTTGAAGATCCCCTGCTATCACAGATGGAAGCTTTTCTTTTACTTCCATGCCATTTAGGATCAACTGAGTATTTCAATTTAAGTTTAAGGGAATATCCCTAGTATGCTGCTTTCACGTCAAAGCTAGGAACATACCTTGAAGCGGTGTTCTTGCGTACTCCACACGACTAGATCAGGAAGACCCCCTCTGCAATGGCGCAGATCTTTGGAGAGCCTCCTACATACACCACTCAGAAAAGGTCCCCCAAAGCAAGCCACTAGACTCTGGAAGTACAGTAATAAAAGAAGTGCCTTTATCTTGTCTTGCAAAAATAAGCCAACAATGCTATTTCTCTGTTTTCTTCTTTGCCATTTGATTAACACATCTCACATATTCCCTGCAAGTAAGCTCCTCCAACATTCCCAGCTTTTGTACAGGAAAACTGGCAACAGGGTCACAGAGTACTTCTATGGGCTACACTACCGCCATAAATCGATCTACGTTATGCAACTTCAGTTACATGAATAACATAACTGAAGGCAATGTAGTTAGATCCACTTACCACGGTGGCTATACTGCGCTGTGTCGATGGGAGAGCATCTCCCATTGACTTCCCTTATGATTCTCGGGGAGGTGGAGTACACAAATCAATGGGAGAGTGCTCGCCCATCAATTTAGTGTGTCTTCACCAGACCCATTAAACTGACACTCACTGCATCAATTTCAGCAGTGCCAATCTACCGGTAAGTGTAGACATAACCTATGGACCAAAAGAGAACACTGGTTCAAGCACTAGCTTAAGACTTGGGAGACCTAGATTGCCACAGAATTCCAGGGTGACTTTGGGCAAGTTGCTTAGTGCCTAGGTTCCCCATTTATCAAATGGAAATAACAGCACTTCCCTAACTCACTAGGACGCACATTAAGCATTGTGAGGTACTCAGATATTATGGCAACGGGGGCCAGACAAGACCTTAAATTGCTAAACACATACGTGATTTAATACTAAGGGCTGGATTCACAAATGGAATCTCCCTCAGGCCCAGCGTTGAAGCTGTTTCACTGTGGATAAATAATGAAAGAATCATTGGACCAGACTGAGAGGGAGCAAGCATGAGGATGACATTGCAGGCTGATAGTTAGCAGCTAAGAGATCCAGGATCCAGTGCCTCTGTTCCAATGACTTTTATTGCAAAGGAGAACAGCTTTAAAGGAGAGACTGAGGGAGCTCCACATGAGAATATCCCAGAATTCAGTGGTTAGAGCACTCACTTGGCGGGGTGACAGATACTTATTCAAATCCTTCTTGCCCTCAGGTGGGAGGGGGACTTGCACCAGGTGACTACCCTAACCAAAGCTATGAGGGAGGTGGTCCTCCCCACTGGCCAGCTTCTTGCCAAAACAGCACAGGGTCTAACGCCCTGAGAAGGTTCCCCCCTGAGAATCCCAAGCAGAGGGAGGTGCCTCCCTCCAGCTCAAATTTAGGCACCTATCTCCAAGAGGAGCAGGGCTTAGCACACGTCTCTCCCCTTGACATTCCCCATTAGCTGGCTTAGGTGAGAAGCCACCTAGCATGCTGGCTTTTGCTAATCTCATTCTGAGACACCTTTCTCCCCACCTTTCTCATTGTACAGGAGCCTAGGCACTGAATTCAGACTTTGTGCATCCCAGTGATGGTCTAGGCACCTATGAGTTAGGCACGGCCATACTCAGGGTCACCAGGCCTGACTTCCCTCATGAAACTGGCCTAAGTGTGATGAGATGTTTGCTATTTTACCTGAGCCTGCTGGAGAGAAGTAAACCGGTCCCAGCTAACTAGTACGGCCGCTTTCCCCTGTTGAGCATTCCAGACGTTGGCAATCATCTCGTTCAGGGTCTCTGAGGAAGCTGCGTGCAGTAGCTGGAGTCTAGATTCAATGGCGTCCTTCCTGTTCTCATAGAAGCTGTCAGTATACAAATCCAGGGGGAATGGCTGTATGAAAATGGAAACAAACACACTCCTCAGCAGCTGGAGCCTGACAATTCAAGGGTACTTGGAGAAATGGAGATTCTGAAACTGTAAATACTCTGCTTTGAATGTTGAGCTACAATTTAACTTGAATCCTGCAGGTTTAAAGAAAAGTAATTTAAAAACACAGCAGCCATAGAAATCTTGATCGAATGGAATAGAGTACACTGACACACTTAACATTACTGCACCAAACACTAACCACATTCAAGAGCCTAACATATTGGTCTAATGAACCAAAGCATCTAATTAACGAAGAAGAGTCATTTCTAGGATCTTGTTAATTTAGCAATGTTTAACCTGAGGCTCCCTTTTTACCCAGCCATATCTCAAGGTCCACAAGAGACACTAAGAACTTAGGGCCCCTGGAGGTACTACTTAAGCCTTCAGGGTAATAGTCTGCATCAAGAATGTCGACACAGAAGAAAATACTCCCCTGTGAAATGAGTGACAAAGAAAATGACAGTCTGGGGAACACCCGTTTCCAGAAAGTGTATAGAATTTCAAACATCACTACACGCTGCATGGCATCGTGCCATTCCATAAGATGGGGAGAGAGCAATGGTTCTCTTTTCCTGACTGCAGAGGGAACAAAGGCTCTACAGAACGGACGGGTTTTCAAGCAGAAAAATCCCAGCTCCCATGTTCTCCTCCTATAAGTTGCCCATCTAGTCTCTCATGCCTGTGCTCGCTGCATAGTGATGATGACTGAAGTTTGGATTTCTGATTTGCACTTCACATATCTGGATTTCAATCTTCCTCACTTTGCTGCTGCATGTGAGCTCAGAGCAGAGCACAGTGTAGGAACCAAAAGCAGGGAAGGAAGAATAAGAGACAGGTGGGAGAGGTGAGCTTTCAACCTCTTCTCTGCTGAGGCATGAGTCTCCTGTCACCTTTAAGCTGTGTTAATAAATGAAACTCGCCACACAAAGGGCCAGCTGTGAAAGAGCATTACAGACAGCGTTGTGTATGTTTAAATCCTGAGTCATCCTGGTTATAAGCAGGTTCTGAGTTTTTTTAAAATGGGCATGATGTGTGTATAACAAGATTAATTTTATAAAAGGAAATGGATTTATGAAAGGATGGGCTTCAGCAGAGTTTAAGTATAGAGGAAAGCAGCACTAGCAGAAATCATCAAAACTCACACAGACCACTCACTCACTGTATGTATGTTTGCACTAAGCTAGAATCGTCAAATTTGGTATATTCACGTATGTGCCTCTGAACTCAAAGAAAAGCTGACCTCCCATCAGAGATCACCAAAAGATTAATTTCTAAGCTTTCAAGCATTCTGTGGCCGTACATATATATATTAGAGGGCATGTGGCCTCCAATCAGGAAAAATGAAGGACATCAGGGATCTTCGGTACCAACCAGATTTTAGTCAAGAACCATCACCAAAGGTAAGTGAATGCTGCACATCCTAACTCTGCCTGTCAGGGCAAACTACTATCAACTAGCAATGAAAAGCATTTCAGTAACAGGATACAACCTGACATCAAATAAAACACTGTGAATTCAGAACAGACTGTAATAGATGTTTATCATAATTATCTGTTTTTTTAAACAAACCTTTGGATAGAGAAAAATACCCTTCACAAATACCTGATAAGAATTTCTGAAAACGTCTGGTATGCCATCCATGAAAATAATGTCCCACATTAGAAGGCTATAGAGTGTACTAAATGTGGACCCTTCTCCATGAATCCCTGAAGGACAAAAATCACATTCAGACTTCCAGCCATGGAAACAAAGATAGGCACATTTCAATCTCTGAGTAGTTAAAGCAACCTCACTTGAAATACGGATTAAAATGTTCAGAAAGAGCTAAGTATCATGTTCAGGATTACACATACATCCCGTCAACAGATACTAACACTAAATAAAATGTAGTAAAATGCATTTTAATGGTATTGATATCACTTGCACAATTTGCTAAGGCTCTTTGTTTAATGCCAATATACTTGACTAAAAGAGTTTAATCAAGGCAAGACCCTTTTGAAGGTTACCAAATAACTACATTTTGGACACATCAAAGCCTTAAGAATCTCGTCTATTACCCAAAACGAGCTACAGCGAAGGTTGGCTGCTCCATTCCATTTTAAAGGGGATTCTAAGGAATTTCAGTTTCATGGCTGAGAGCACACACTATCTTTGTGTAAGGCAGGAGCAGGGAATCTGGCAACACCCACTAATATACCATGTAGCATGCATGATGTCACTTGCTGCTCTGTAATTCTCTGTAACTTCCTCACTGATTCACTGGTCCAACAGATGCTTCACTTGGTTCCCCACTCCATTGTTTGGATCTCTGGCTATGAGGAGAGTTGCTGCAAAGCCTAGCTTCTTGGTTCTCCCTTGAGACATGATATTTTTTAACAGCTGCCTACTCTGTTCTACTACTGAAGGGTTAAAATCCATGTGCATTTTATAAACTACACTCAGACTTTTACTGCCTGACAGACAAAACAAGAAAAAGATTACTAGTCCCCTAATCCCTCTGAAACTGTGGGGATTATGGTAAATTTCACAAAATTATGAGCAACTGAAAATAAAATAAAGGAATCTGTTATGTGACCTTAACTAAAGCAGTTGCTGATGCTCTTGCTATAACAGAAGTATGTATGTCTACTTTTAATTGCAGTGACTCTGAAATGCCCGAAGACTGGAGGAGATAATCATCTAGTCT
Organism: Chelonoidis abingdonii; assembly: GCF_003597395.2. Taxonomy (NCBI): domain Eukaryota; kingdom Metazoa; phylum Chordata; order Testudines; family Testudinidae; genus Chelonoidis; species Chelonoidis abingdonii. The sequence continues at coordinate 55,464,203 of NC_133777.1, forward strand.
AGATAATCACAATGGGATGTCTATAAAATCCTTTTCTACACAATTTCCGCAGTAGAACTCTTGCTCCTGCTGGCACTCAGCCACTTACAGTAACTTACAAGTTACACTTTTGGAATCCCAACTCCTACACACGTGTGAATTAAACTACTTTAAGTAAAAGCCTATTGATGACTAGATGAGAAACTTCTAATGCACTTGGAGATCTAGAAAGATAAAGGAATATATTTTTTTCCATTTCAAAACCGCAACTGGGATGTGGAGGAGAAAAGGAATCAAGTACAGGAGAAAGGCTCTTAAGTACAGTTTCCAGCTACTTTTAGGAAGGAAAAAAAATCAGCACCTTTTCACCTACTTTCAAACAATGGGAGCACTAGCTGCTAAAACTGGGTTAAAAGACTCTCTTTGTAGCTGACAGTCCATTCCTTAACATTATTGCATTGGTGTAAGAGAACTGTTACTATTACCCTGATCAAAGCCATTCTGTCTGTAATGGGTTAACGCCAGCTCCTCAACTGAACACATGATTGTGGACAGAGCGAAGTCTTCTCCTTTCTCTTGATCATCAACGTCCTCCACTAGAAACACAGATTTTCCCACCCCTGTTTGGGGACACATCTTTCCTTTGATTGTAACCTGAATACATCAAAACAGCTAGTTAACATCCAACATTAAAGGTGAACAGCCTTATTTAAGTATCTCTACCTCTCCTAAGGGATACACAGCTCCCTAGCACTGCTTTTACAAAGAGAAACCAATTTGCAAAAAACAAGTGAATTATTGGTCAGCTAAAAATAAAGAATTCAGAGTTTAAGCTGCCATTTTCTTGACAGCTATTTGCTAATGGAGTCAATTTTTGGATGACAAATGAGACTGGAATTGCAAAGGTTCATAAATAAACCACACTAGCACAGCTTCTGGGTTGAAGGGAATGTTAGGGCATCAGGATACCTGGTAGACTCCTAACTCAGGTGAAGTCAATGACAAACCTTCCACTAATTTCAACAAGGCGAGGATATCATCCATAATATCTAGCAGGCTGCACACACACAAAAAGCATTTAACTATGAAGTTAATCAAGAAGTAAATTCCTGCTCATCTTTTGGGCAAAATTTCCCAAAAATCAAATATTAACACACCATGGGACTGATCCTTGCCCATTGGATATTGATTTACACCTGTGTACAATAGGTGTGATGTCCTACCACTATGGTTTGGTGTGCTTTACACCCACTGTGCACGTGTAAATGACTACACAGGGGAGAGGAGAATGAAGCACAATAATATCCATTCTAATGTGGAAGTTCCTGCCTCCAATGGATCAAAAACCTGATTCTACCAGTCCTGCATTCTCACAAGCCCTTCAAAGAGGGCTAACAAACCCCCAGTGAGGCTGGTAATATCTACCCACATGTTACATGTGGAAAACTGAGGCCCAGTGAGATTAAAAGTCATTCAGTAAGTCAGAAGCACAGCCTGAAAGGAACCCAGGAAACTTCTGACTTCTGGACACAGACAGCAATGTTTTATAGCGTTAGTGGTGAACTGGGTCAGATCTACAGCTAGTATAAATCAATATAGCTTCATTGAAATCAGTGGAGCTCTGCTGATTTACACCAGTTGAGAGCTGGGCCCACTGTATTACAGAGTATATAATACAAATGCAGGGAAGTATACACACATACACCCAGTTTTCAGGATTACTATCCCAGTCAGAAGGAAAAGACAGCTGGAATTGGTAGGTTCTCAGGAACCAGTAACACTTTACTCACATGTGTAACATCTTCCAGAGTTATGACAGGCAGCCCCTGAAAGAGGCTCCTGAACTTCTTGCAGCTTGGTGAGTCTTTCAATCGCAGTGCACGCTGGTAGAGAGAGAGTCGATGGCCTGTGCGCACAAATGGATCTGACAGCCCTTTTCTAATGCACTCAATAACCTAGGAAACCAAAAAGATCTCAGGTAACGATTTGGGAAGAATATGTGAGTCTATTTCTACTGAGCCTTAACCTGATTTAAAATAGCACAAAAAGGGAAAGCAATAGAGAATAACGAATGGTGTTAAAGGGAAATCTATTTCTTTTTTTACTCTTACTCTGAAGAAACTCCTTTTAAGTGATATTTTGCACCAGTGAAATAGCAGAAGACAGAGTTTCAGATTCTGATCCCAGTAGCACTAGAGTTACTCCCCATTTACACCAGCGAAACCCAAAACTAAAATCTTCCCCAAAGAGAACTTGGAAACGATAACTTCTATTCCATAAATGGATGTGATTCAAATGAAATATTTAAAGTGTCTGATACTTGATTAAAAAAACTAAACTAAAAATGTTCATGCCACAAATTTTTGACAAAGAAAAAATGTGGCCAGGCTTTCCCCCACCACCCTAAACCACTGCACTGCACTTACATGTACCAGTTAAGCAAACAAAGACCTGGAGAGGATCAAAGTAATCCATTCAAAGTAAGTGGCATGCAGGAATGAAGAGGAGGATGCCACTGAACACACAGGATTTAATGCATCTAAGTCTTGATTCCCAGCATTGCTCTCTAGTAGTAGCAGCCAGTTAACTGGGGGCAATTTTTCAACAAGGGTACCCAGCTACTTTAACAGCAGTTTAATTCAAGAACAGGTATGCTAGCTCTTGGTGCAAATATATGGAGGGTAAAACTGAGCCCAGCATAGGCCCTCTGCAGTACCGGGTTTACGATGGCGCCAGGCCCAGAGTCACAGGAGGCCCCGGCCAGCCCCTGCTCTGCCCTCACCTCTTCCCATCCCTGCTCTGCCCTAGCCCCACCCCTTCCCCATGGGGGACTGCAGCAGGGGTCAGGCATGTGCTGGACTCACCAGGCAGTGGGAAGTGGAGCAACCCAGCCCCAGCCCGCTCCCAGCTGTGTCGTTGGTGAGTGCTGGGGGGGCAGTTCCCCCCTGCCCCAAAATCCAGGAGCCAGGGGAGCGGAGCAGGCTGAGGCCGGGTCACTCTACTTCCCGCCACCCCGTAAGTGCAGGGTCAGGCCCGCCCTGCAATCACCGGGCAGCAGGAAGTGAAGCAACCTGGCTCCAACCCGCTCTGCTCCGCCAGCTCATGGTAGGGGGCGGTTTCCCTTGCCCGCAAGCCTAGAGAGGAGATGGAACCATGGGGAAGGGGAATGGAATGGGGAAGAGAAGGGGATAGGGGAAGCAGAGGCAGGGGGAAAGAGGCAGTGGGGAAGGAAGGGGAGGAGATGGAGCAGTGGTGAAGGGGAAGAAAAAGGAATGGGGAAAGCAAGGGCAGGGGATGAGGAGGAAATGGAGCAGTGGGGAAGGGGCATGGGATGGGGAAGAGAAGCTGATGGAGGAAGCAGGGGCAGGGGGAAGCTGGAGCCCAGCATGCAGCATCCCGTTGGCAGAAGCTGGGGCTCCACTGTTAAGCAGGCCCATCAAACCCTCGCTCAGACAAGCCCCACCTCCCCTGCATCTGTACCATCACGATGAGCTCCCCCCCAGACACCCTCCCCATGGAGCCCCAACCACCTGCACCTGGACCCCCACCCAGTGAACCCCACCTCCCCTGCACCTAGACCCCCCTGCTGAGCCCCAAACACTTTCATCTGGATCCCCTGCAGAGTCCCATTGCCCCTGAACCTGGAACCCGTCAAAGAGCTTCTGTGCATCCAGATCCCTCACTGAGCCAACCGGACCCAGACTGCCCCATAGAGAACTCTCTTACCCCCACCAGGATCCCCCCACATTAAGTCCTTCTGCACTTGGATCCTGCTGCCCGGCTGAGCCCGCTCACCCACACCTGGTGCACCTGGCACAGGCGGACAGGGCCCCAGGGAGTTTCTGGAGCAGGCCTGGCCCTTGCACTGTGTCCAGGTCAGGTGCAGCCTCACTGCCGAGTCCCTGCCTTGGGGTGGGGTTGGGTTGGATTGAGGAGGCTGCAGGGTAATCTTCCATCTTCATGCAACCAGTGGCCTTTGCTTCCCACTGCCATGTTGGAGCCTCCATATTTATTTATTGACAAATAAAATTTGCAGAATTTTAAAATATTGTGCACAGAATTTTTATTTTTTTGGTGCCAATCCCCTCAGGAATATGGGATGCTGTGCAGCTGTGATGGTGGGACTGTGAGGAAGGTTGTGGGCAGGTCTGTGGGCTCTGGGTGAGTGGTGTGGTGTGCAGGGTGCTGCGCAGTTGTGGTGGGAGGCCAGTGGGAGAGGTCTCTGGGCAAGGGGGAGCTGGGCATAAGGGTGGGGCACTGGGCATGGGGGCGGTGTGGTGCGGACCCGCCCTCAAGGGGAAGGGGCATCCTGGCAGCACAGGGCTGGGGAGGCCAATGTGTGTCTGGCAGCTGCAGGTTTGTAAACAGTGCCCTCCTGCTGGGCTGCACAGAGTGGGGCTGCTCCTGCCGCGCTGTGCTTCATTGGCCCCAGCCCATCCTTCACTCTGGAGACTGCCCATCCCGCCCCTCTGCACCTTGCCCCACGGGGGCCCACAAATATGTTTGGCGCCAGGCCCATAAAAAGTTAATCCGGTCCTGGCCCTCTGCACTACTTCAGTCTTACGAATGGAAAGATGGTCTGAGGGTTAAGGCACTAAACTGAGACTTGGGAGAACTTGATTCTGCCACAGACTTTTTGTGTGACCATGGGCAAGGTACTTCATACTTCTAAGCCTCATTCAGTTCTCGTCTGTAAAATGGGAACAATAATGCTTCCTTTCTCCCACCTTCTATTGTCTTATATTATTTAAACTGTAAACTATTCAGGGCAGAGACTCTTTCTTACTATATGTATATACAGTGCCTAGCACAATTGGGCACTGATGAAAGTTAGGACTTGTAGGAGCAACTATAACACAAACAACAACAGATCAGTTGCCAGGCAGCTGCAGCCAGCGTCTCAGCTCCATCTGGAAACCAGGGACAGAGATTCTACACCAGCTCTGAGTGGGCTGGTGCAGATGGGGTAGGAGAAGGGCAACTGGGTCACACTCAAACTTTGTCTACACTGGTGGCGCCATGTAGGGTATGTGTAGCTACATGCTGCAGTGAACAGCAGGCTGCATCTATGCTGCAGTGTGTAGCTATACACACCAGCCAGAATCTCTGGCAGGGGAAGGAGGGCAGCAGGGAAAGGCTCTCACAGCAGGGAGCTGCAAATCCTTTCTCCACTGTCTCCTCTTGTCAGAGCCTTTCCCACTCCTATCAGTGGGGAGGCAGCAGGACACTACACTGCTAAAAACAGTCTAGGTGATGAGGTGCTGCTTTGGAAGACAGAGAGCCATGCAGGGTACATACCTTAAGGTTATGCGGTGTCTTTACTCGCTACAGCACTGCCTCACCATCTACACTCTATGTATATTGTTGCTGCGGGAGGGGGAGATGGGGAGAGTGCACTGTATGTATTCTACACCCCACCATAAATGGAGACACAGCCTTAGAGTGCTGAGCCACAAAATTTGGAGTACACAGACTTCTGCTGCTGACTGCTTTAATCACATTGATGTCTCATGCACCAATAGCAGCACCTGCTTACTGAAAGTGAGTGGAGGTGAAAGGCAGACCCAGACCTGCAAATTGGTGCCACTGGTTCCACCAGAGTCTGCCGCAAATGTCTGCCTAAAAGTGCCTCTATAAGGCCTTATATAATCATCACATCCAAACATGCCATGCCATTCCCAAGCTGTTACAGCTCTCCTCCTTGGCCACCTGCCAACTAATCACTTAGAAACCCAAGGACTGGTCTCCATGGACACGGTGTCTCTGAAAGCCTGAATTGTATCAGGCAGCTAGAGACTGGCAAGTTTACCCACTGCACAATTAATTTGCTTTTATAAACTCATCTCATGAAGAGGCAAGGTTGTCAGGCAAAAAAGAAGCAAATCCCTCCCTGACATACTTCCAATACAGGCTCCAGAGTTCCACACAGCAGGGATAAACATGGCCCACCACATGTCCTTTACAATGCCTTACTCTGGATCCTAACTTCTCACTCAATCTGAGACTGATGGACAGTGCTTTCTCTACATGGATTTTGGGTGCAGTTTGGAGTTGTGGCATGGGAACTCTAGGGCTAAGGCATGGGCAATGTTGCCCCGGAAGAGCTGTTTGTGGGGAGTGAATCTGGGACCCCTATATCTAAAAGCAAGAGTCTCTACTTATGTGAGCTAACAAATCAGGTCAATTAGCTCAAAAGTGGTAGCAAAGTCAAACCTCTGTATATAGTCTAGCCACTAGGAGGGCACAGAGGGTATATCTACACTGCAGCTGGGAGCATTGTGTAGAGGTTGTGACATCAGCGGAGACTCATAGGCCAACCGTTCTCAGGCCCAGGAGGTCAGGTGGGTGCAAGCTCAGGGAGCTAGCCTGAACCTCAGCCAGTGCCACAACAGCTACACTGCTATTTTTAGTGCTCTAGCTCAAGCCAAATTAGCAGAAGTCTGTCTCCCTGGGTTGCGAGGCACATTCCCAGCTGCTGTATAGTGTAGACACAGCTAAAGAGCAATACTGGGTTACCTCTGGCTTCCGCTTGCCAGAAGTTCTGCCCCTCACGGCGCAGCAAGTAACAAGGCCAGTTCTCTCTGGGCTTTGCTGAATTTAACCCTTTGGTGTGCCATTTTTCAGGTAAGTTTACTATCTATTGATCACACTCTTCTCATGCCATTTCTACTATGCGTTCAGAGCACTGAGCCCACTATTCTCTGAGTTGTCCAGTGCAGGCCCGATTGTGGGGCAGCACACTAGGCAACATACCAGGCCAAACAGTTTTCATTCAGTTTGTGAGATTGCTTCTTCTGGCACCTCAGGACTCTGCCATGCTTCTTCAGAGCCCATAGTCCATCTACAAGTCAGATTGGCATGATGGCACTTATCTCCCACAACCTCTCCAAAAAGCCACAATTCCTCCAGCGAGTGAAAGCACATGGATAAGTGGCCTGGCACACTTACAGGGAAAGGAAATAAGGCATCCAAGCCTACCCTGAGGGTAAAAGCTACCCTTGCTTCCCATCAGAAACAGTCTATCTAACAGCTCCCACCATAGCTCCTTGCCTGAGGAGGAGCTAAAGAGGCCTCCTTTCCAGCTGCCTCTCCTCAGCACAGGGGCAGGGATTTTAACAGGAATACTCCCAAACACTGATGAGGATCCAGAAGGAGAGCTCTCCTCTAAAAAAGTTCTTCCTGCCTCCCTGTGGACAATAAAGCAGACTGGCTGAGCAGGCACTTGACTGGCAACTACATACAATCCCTGAGCTAGGAGAAATTCTCCAAAGTGATAGAAAAACGATGCTGACCAAATATGAATCTGTTCATCCCTCACCAAGCCTCAAATGGTATGTCTGCACTGCAATGTAAGCCCAGAATTAGTGACTTGAGTCAGCTGACCCATGTATTTTAACCCTATGTTAAGACACTTCTAACCTGTGCTTGAACCTAGAGCTCTGGAGTCAACACTGGAGCATGCAGATGTGAATCAAAACAACGATATCCCAGTCCCCAGCACCCCCCCAAGCCAAATGTCGCTGCTCTAGCCCTAGGACCATGGTGTACTGTGGGAAAACCTTATTACCCACCTTACACAATGCTAGGAAGCAGCAGGCTTTGCACAAAGCTTGATTGGTTCACTCTCCCACTTCACACCCAGAAGGCTCTCTGATAATGTGCTTGCAGATTGGTGATCAGAAGAGAATGGGTTAACACTGACCTGAGCTGCTACCATTTGCTAAGGGGAGGGAGGGGGGCTTCCTTTGCAATTGAGTGGATTGCTGATTGTTAGGATAGCGAGGATTAAGGAAGCACTTCCATGAAATTGTGGGATACTTCTGGCTGAATCCTAAGACCTGAGTCAAGTGGGGCTGCATCTACACTGCAAAGCAACAAGACTCGGATCCCGGGTACCAGCTTAATTTGAGCTCAGACCTACCAATCCTGAAAGGTCCTGGAACCCTGGGTTAGCACAATGGCAGTGCAGATGCCACAGTCGTTTGGCTTGAGCCTGTTCTTATGCTGTAGTGTAGACATACCCAAAGACAAGTCCTACTTCACAAGAGAAGCCTATCAACTACCCTTGGGAACAGATCTATACAAAGTGCTGATGGCAGCTTTAGACTACAAATTTACATCATCTCATCTGCACCAATGCAGCTGTGCCACTGTAGCGCATCTGGTGAGGACATCTAAGCCGACGGGAGAGAGCTCTCCCAATGCCTTAATAACTCCACCTCTACTCTCCCGCCGACAGCGCCATCTACATGGGAGGTTAAGGTTGGTATAACTACGCCGCTCAGGGATTTGGATTTTCCACACTGAAGAACGTAGTTATACAGAAGTATGTACTGTAGACCAAGCCTTAGCCTCTTATAGTGCCTTCCCAGCACTCCTGCTCATATAAAATACAAGCAGGGTTTTTAACACCTAGCTAGTAGTGTTCTCCAGCAGTAGAGCATGTGGATAGGGGATACCTGCTCATTGCGTTTCAAGTGTTGGTGTAAATTCAAAGCCAGTCGATCCCACCATCGTCCTCTGCTGTCTGTACAATACACTTCCTGAGACAAAAGATGCTGCAGTTCTTCCACAGCCTCCTACAGCAATGCAAAACTCTTCTATTAGATGACACAGGAAAGCAAGCTGAAGTATCATTATACATTTAAGCCAGCTACATTGCCCATAGTGCTGTAGTAACAGAGTAGTATTACCCTTCCAAGTGTCATCCCTCCTCCCCTACACTGGCTACTTTAACTCTCAGCAATTCCCAGCTCAAGTCCTTTTTACCCTTTAACATCCCTTTCTATACCAGTTCCTATGAACATATAGAGAGTCATTTAGACATACAGGTCAATTGCACAGAGGAAACTGCTTTGTCCTCTTTTTGTTTCATTATGATATACAAAGGCAGCCTGAAAATTGCCGGCTTGTTTTTTGGTTAAAGAGGTTTTCTTAGTGTTTTTCTTTCTTATATTATAAAGCATGTTCCCTGGCAGGGACCTCTTAAGCTGGAGATTCTTAGTCCTCAGCTGAAGAGACAGAGCATTTCAGAGCCAGTTTCTCCCCTGTCACGCCACCTAAGAGTTTGGCTTTACAAGGTGTTAACAAAATTGAGTGAAAAGATGATATCGTTAAATAGTATAAATAACAATCCCTCAGTGTTAGACTCTTGTCATATAATAAGCTGCGAGCAGATCTTGCACAGCCTTCCAGAATCTTCCAGCTACAACAGGAAAGTCAAAACCTAATGTCATGCAAAAGGGTGGAGGGATAGCTCAATGGTTTGAGCACTGGCCTGCTAAACCCAGGGTTGTGAGCTCAATCCTTGAGGGGGGCCACTTATTTTTATGGTATGGTTGAAAGATGTGCTCTACTTCCAATGATTCTAGAAATTCACTAGCGTGCTTCAGGCATGCTTGATCTTTCAACACCACTGACCAATGGGCCATGGACACAACACCACATGGCTACTCCATCCAGTTTTCTGGACATCAGTGGAAGGGATAGCTCAGTGGTTTGAGCATTGGCCTACTTAGCCCAGGGTTGTGAGCTCAATTCTTGAGGGTGCCACTTAGGGATCTGGGGCAAAAATCAGTACTTGGTCCTGCTAGTGAAGACAGGGGGCTGGACTCGATGACCTTTTGAGGTCCCTTCCAGCTCTATGAGATAGGTATATTTATTTATTTTTAAGAAAAAAAAGGTGGGAAAAAAATGTTGAAAAAAAAACCTCTTCCAGGCCTTCCTGGATCTTAGTGCAGGAAGAAAAATGGCACACTGTTCTTTTCTTCACAAGTTACCTTTAAGCAAAGCTGCACCAGATCCTATCATCTCTAAAGCTACACAACAGATAAAAACTTCATTGACTATTGCAATGTCAAAACTTTTTACAATATTCCTGTGAACTGTATCATTAATGAGGTCTGACACTATACTATAATGCACTAAGACTGCCACACAAGGAAAATGTAAGGATTTTCTATCTGAGAGATAGCTATAGTAATTTCATTACAGAAATATTAGCAATTAAAAATGAACCACTGTCTTGCACCACTGCTTTACCTCATACATATGAAGTCTCTGCAGTATTTCAACCCCTCGAGAGAGGATCCTTGTATACATCCACCCAACTGTAAAATGTCGCAGATACTCAGGTAAGTCTCTATGGCATCTTTAAAAAAAAAAACCGCATCAGAGATCATTTAAATAGGAATGACTATCAAATCATTCAGACTCTTTCGTACAAAGCACACAAATAGTTGAGTACTTATAAAAACAAAATAACATTAAGTATATATAAAAATGCAGTAAAAAGAACATCAAGGTTGCAAAGTCTGCCACTCCAAAGTTCGCAAGTGACAGAATTAAGGTGGCTGGCGCAATGGTTTAATATTAATATTTTGGCAGCCATGTCCTTTGGTTCAACAACCAGTGAAACTAAAGATTCACATGTCATAGGTCAGTTAAAAGAAAATTGAGTTCCACCATCTTTATTTATTTATTCTTTTTGGCTTTTTACTTACAGGTGTTCTCTACCGAGACAGAAGATCAGCTAGCAGACAAACAGCTGGACAAAAGGCCACAGGCTGAAATAACCTTTCCTGCCCTAACAAATTTAGTTAACTTACAGATATTAGCCATCTTTTTTTGATGGCATATACTATTCAAGGGCATAATATTAGTCTCACTGAAGGGAGGTTTTGCCACTGTCTTCAACAGGAGAAAGATCAAGCTCCCAAAAGACCCTCCATGAATATGAGGTTAAGTTAGTTGCCACGAGAATGAATATGATGACAAACACAGGGCTATGGTTTTCAAGGTATCATCAAGCTAGCAGACAAATAATTAAAATGCAACCTGATGAAGGACACTTGAACAACAAAACACATATGTTCAGTTCTCAGATATTTAGTAATTCTTCCTGAATAACACCAACTTGGAAATTTCAGCAGATGAATAACCAACATGTTTTCCCATAACCTTTACAACATTACTTTGTTCTTTATGAATTTTAAATTCTGCTGATTGCTGTTTGTCTAGCAGCCATAAACACAAACTAAGACAAGTGAAAAATAGATTCTTGTTCTCCTTCATTTTGGCATGTAGAATACGGAGCTGTTTCAGCGCTTTATCTTTGTCTACCAATTCACTCTACACTTTTACACAAAAAATCTCTCCAATTTAAACCATTTAAAAGCTAAACAAAGCAGGAAGTTCAAAGCTTTTAAGAACAGTGAAACTGCTGAATTCAACAGGCTCCGGTTAGAACATAAGAATACAAGCCTCCTTCAATAGGAGCTGCATCAAAAATAAGATCATGTATCTGCTAGTTGCATGTGAATTTCGACATGCATTTCTGCTTTAGTACCTCAAAGAAGGATGATTTTTTAGTTCATGCCAGGTTTCTTTTGCACACATATAGAGATATTTAGCTTCTGTCCAGTTCCCATTAGCCATTGCAGTGGCTACATCATTTGACAAATGAGCAGCTGTTGCATATCTAACAAACAAAAAAACCCAAACCACAAACACAAAAATAAATACCAGGTGCAAAGAGAGTTTACAGTTAAAAATAACTCATTCCCTTTATACAATGTTATCTGATTTGCCTCCCAACCACATCTCCCAAGGCATATAAAAAATCCAGAAGGCCAACTTTATTCCTGGAGTAATCTTCTGAAGTGAATGGAGTATACATCAGGTGCATTAAGTTTAAAATGTTTTCTCTAGTATAAAACATTGATATCATCTTCTCATTGCTCTAGGAATTCATTCTAACAGCAAGCACTGCAATTGAATGTGCAGCGTTCATCACCAGGAAGCAATGAGATAAGCTACTCTGGTTCAGAATGTAAGGCCACCAAGCATTACAAAATTTGAGAGGGTTCTTAGCAGATGCTATATTAACCAACCACAAATATACTGTTTTGTGTTTTCTTCTGGTCTTCTATTTGCCCTACTATTTATGGTAATAGCACAGGTAAGATGTCATGGTATATAGGTAATAATAGCGCTTATCTAGAAATAAACACATGGGTGTCATTGCTGCATTTCACATGCTGTCTCCACCAATCAGTTTCCAGATAGCCAAAGTTCCTCCTACCTGATGAGATCTTCTCTGTCCTGGAAGATTGCTGTTTTCCTATTTACCGTGTAACTGGGAAACACCGTACGACCCATGTTTACCATAAGCAAGGTGGAAAGCTGGCCTTGGCCACCACTAGCGGCTTCCTCATCCTCCATTGAATCAGTCAGTGAGAACAGCAGTAAAACTCGAGAAAATACTGCTCGGGGGCCTTTACAGACCCTGACAGACTTCCCAGAAAGGTCCTTAGCCCTAGAAGCCAAGCAAAATGTTTATCCAGATGTAATTTACTTCCAAACCAATTATTATACAGCTTGATTTTCCCTACAGTATGAAGGAGCTTGAGAAATTACATAGTATATGTGGCCTCTAATGAAAAGCCAAATATAGGGACTTAATACATAGCAAATATAACATTTCAGTAAGGGAAGTGGAATAACCTGACTATATATATATATATTTATATATATGCATGCATGCTCTGCAAAAAGTAAGAGTCTCTCTCTGACAACGACTTGCTGTGTAACTTTGGACAAGTCAAGTCAACAAAAATCAGGTCCTAAAGTGGAACACTCAAAATTGAAGGCACTGAAAATCAGAGGCATTTTTGAAAATACATCCTTTCACCTCTCTGAGGATTTGCAAGACTTAATTCATTAACATTTACCAAATACTTTGAGATTTTCATATGGAAGATTTAGAAGAAGTGCAAAGCATTATTAATTATTATCATCATCATCGAACCTACATACATATTTTATATTTAAACCCTCATTACAGGTTTTCATTGAAGATTACAAAAATCTGGAAATTCAGCATCAAATTTAAAATGCAATCCCCACAATAATGTACGATTTTTGCTGAGATACTATAGTGCAGGGACAGACCAAATCTAGCCCGTTGCTGCTTCGTTTCATCCAGCCCGCAGCAAGTCTCTGTGCTGCGGGCTGGAACCCCCAAGCCTCGGCGCCCCCCCACAGGGCTGAAGCCAGGGTTGCCAGGCCATTAAAAATCCGGTTGGCGCCACAGAGCTCCCAGAGGCAACTAGGATGTCCCTGCAGCCCCTAGGAGCAGTGGTGATCAGTTAACCTCCACGTGGTGCCCCCGCCCCCAGCACGAGCTCTTCAGCTCCCATTGGCTGGGAACTGTGACCAACGGCAGCTGCAGGGGCAGCACCTGCGGGCAGTGCACAGAGCCCACTGGCCCCTCCGCCTAGGGGCCAGACATGCCAGCCCCTTAGGGGAGCAGTGTGGAGCCAGGGCAGGCAGGCAGCCTCCCTTAGCCCCACTGCGCCACTGACCGGCAGCCACCTGAGGTAAGCGCCGCCCAACCAGAGCCCACACCCGGAACCCCTACCCCCAGGTAAGAATCCCCTCCCACACCCAAACTCCCTCCCGGAGCCCGGAGCCCACATCCCGAACATCCTCCTGTACGCCAATCCACAGCCCCTTCCCTGTGGGTCAATGGCCCCTGATAGAAAAAAGGTTCCCCATTCCTGCTGTAGTAGATAATTCTCCTATCACAGGATCTTGAACAGTATATGATCATGTATATGCCACATATACAGAAGGGTAGTCAAGGATGGAAGTCTGGCCATTACTGTGAATTTCACTGATTTTTCTTTTCAATACAATGGTACTTAAAGGAAATGTAGCTGCATACACTCTTGAATACAGTTTACACATGAAAAATCCAAATAAAAAGAATTTAAACAATTGTCTAAATACACATCATAGACGTTCCTGAGTGTGAGTATTTAAACAATCGTGGAAATGGTAGTTACTCCATAATCCTAAAGGTGTTATTATTTTAAATCCGCACTCTGCTCATGTGTAAAAAAGATCTCATACTGAATCAAAGGGGAAGTATAAATGTATGGTGACATCCGAAAGATGGTGAACTATGCCTGTGCATGGCGAAGCCAGAGGAAACTCTGGTGGAGGTCCATAGCGGTCCTGACGTGCAGGTTTGATTAGTCTTTCTCCCCTATACCCAGGTCAGTCCAATCTTGGGTGAGTAAACTTGTACAGAAATGTACATGCAAGAAAAAGTGCTTTAAGACAGATCAGTGGAACTTAAAGGTAGCAGTTTCATGTACGACTAAAGTAATGTTAGGAGTCTTTTGTCGTAAGCAACATTCTAGTACAGGTCTGTGCCACAGGCAAAATCCTGACATGAATTCAATAGGACTACTCACATGCAGGATCAAACCTATGTCATAAACCACCACTTATTTCAATAGTTTAATACCTAGCACCCAAAAAATATCTAGACAAGAAAAGCATACAAAGGACAAAGACACATTATATCACTTAATATGTTAAAAGGGACATAGGGAAAGAGAGAGAAGGGAAGAGAAGGAGGGAATTACAAGGGCTATTTTAGAAGGAAACGCAAAGGGGGAAAACCATCCCCCAACAATATAGAAGCTTTAGCCTTCTCTCTTAATAATATGAAAATCAAGAAAAAGGAAGGTTCAGACACATGTAAATAATACTGGAAACTATAATGGACACAGCAAGACGACAACAAAAAAATCTAGGGCATTTCCTGTCTTTATTTAAAGGTGTCTGTCTCTCAGGATTCAAGGCTTCCAGAAAAAGATTCTACAGATTTTCCCAGTAATGACAGCAAGTCTAGAAGGCACAAATAAACTTGCTGAAAATAAATTTATACATTGATTCTTTCAAAATAGATGCTAACAGATCCTACCCAGCTCACAAGTGTTACTGTAACACAATTTCTTTAGCTATCAGCCACAATTACACAGTAACAATGCTGTTTCCAAAATCCCTTACTCCTGAAGGTTTCCAAAAATGTAAGACAGTGCAACTCTCCAAGATGCTTTCAAGTTCTTATTTTAGTCATTTTATTATTATATTTTTACACTCCCATGCCCTGTTCGTGATTACCTCTTGCAAGCTTCAATACCATTTCTGAACACAGACTCAGTCCTGCCAATCACATAAGCAGTTCTACTGAGTTCAATGGTACTACCCACATGCATAAATGTTTGCACTACCAAGGTCTATCTTTGCCCTTTATTGTTTGGCCAGTGTAGATTCCTCCCATCCCACCCCATGTTTTTTGAGACCAAGCTAACATTGGATCTTGTGATACAGTGGTAATATCCACTACAAAGAAGTAACCCCTTCCCATGGTGACTTCCTCGTCACTAAAAGTAATTCTTCCTTAGGCAGGGTTGCCTTACAGGATTTTTTTTCTTCACCAGGAGGCCTTTCAGAGGTTGGCCCATTAAATTTGGCAAAGTCGAGTTACTACAACCCTAACATGGCCACTTTGCAACTTGGCACTGTTAGCTTCATCTTTTTGACTTCCAACTACATTGCTGAGGATTAACATTCTCACAGTTCTGCTTCACTGATTTTCTTAGGTACCAGCACCATGTCTTGTCAGATGAGAAATCAGGGCTCCGAAGTAAAGCAATTTTCCTCAGCTCCCACATTAAGTCAATGGCAGAGCTGAGAACAGATTCAAGGTCTCCCAATCACTAGTCCCTTGCTCTTAATCTCTAGGTATTGTTAGAGTCAATTAATACATTTGTTAATAACTGTTAGTTAATTTGTGCTTCTCATTTCATTCTGTTCAGTTTCTGATATCATCACTGTAATAACCAAACCACCTGCAGTAACGCATTAAGCAACATGACTAGCATCTATTACATGATATTCTGTCCTTCCTTCTCTCTTACTCCGCTCTTAGGGGGAAGACTGCATGTTCTAAATACACTTTATTAAAGCTGGGCTGTGTGTTTATAGTAGTGAAAGTAGTCCAAAAAAGTGGAAAGTGATGATATTTGAGGTGGTTCTCTGATCCTGCAGGTGTTCATCCACAGTTTTGGACCAGCCCTCAAGACAACTAGGCCTCCTCCACAGACAAACTTTATGCCCTTGAGGCAGATAATTTCATTGTGCCAGAATACTGGGGTCGTTGACCCACGTCCTTATACCTGAGCTTGAGGCAATCTTAGTGGTATCCTGAACCAACATCATTAAGCACCTTGAAGAGAAGGACTCGGATCTTGAACTCAGTGCAACATTACTTGGCCAGTCAACCAGTGTTCAGTGTACAGAGCAGAGGACAGTTGATGCATTCTGCTTGTTAGCTCTGGGGAATCACAGTAAAATTACTAGGGTCGGACAAAGTACTGTCTGTCTATTTTGTGTGGTTTTGGGTGGTGTTATTTTAAGTTCTTATCAACAGTGGTGAATTTAAAAAAATGAAAATGACAGGTAATAAGGATCTAGTGAAATTTTCAGCAAATTTTAAGACAAAGCATTGATCTTAAATTATTTGAAAGCTTTAAAAAAATATCATACAACAACTGATATCCACATTAGATAGAGTAGAAACATTGCAACATATGGCCTAACCAGACACAGCAGAAGAACAGCAAACTGTGTATTGAAGGCAATAAATTCTTCCTCAGTTTTATTACATTCCATTATATTGGGATTTAATGTAAGGTGTTAAGACAGTTCTTTAAAGTAAAATAGGACCAGCATATCCAAACCACTGAGAAAACTTCATTTGATAAACCAAGTAATTTTTTTAGCTTCTCTTTGTATTTATTGGATTCCATATTCCTAAATCAAGTGAGTATGCAAATGTCAACCAAGAAAGTTCTTCTCCTCAAAATTATAATGTAGTTCAAGTATCTAATATCAAAGAGTGAAACTGAAATCTCATGGGAGGGAAATATTTTCAAATTGCAGATGGCACTATTTTAAAACTGGGTTACACTTAACAAACAACTGAATCTCCTGAAGACAAAGCTATTTTATTAGCAAAATCAGTCGCAGTAGCCAATGTTTTAACTGACATGAAGTGCCATACCTCAGGTTGTGGCACTTCCATTTATTCTCCAGGCTAAATGAAGTGAAATCTTGCCAGAGCCAAAAGCTATCTATTCTTTGCTACCATTAAAATATATTTAACAGGAGGGGGAACAGCAAATATCATATTGTAAAGTGCTAACAATGATTGAATCTACTTCTAAATAGCTAACGTGCACACACACACACCCCCCCAAAGCACCATAACACACCACAAAACCTTCCTGGTCATGAAACTTTGTATATTAGCTAATTTAAGTCAGCTTTGTGTTTCTTTTCCTCCCCCCTCCAGAAAGGGGTCAAGAAAACATTTTCCTTCAGATAATAATTCTCCTTCCATAACTAGGCAATTCCAAAACTCCTTTTCAGCACTGTGACCCCCAATGGCAACTGGCAAGGGAGTTACAAGAATATTCTGATCCTGCCATATACGTTCTGGTTCACCAAAGATTATAATGTGAGGTCTTAAATAAAAGTCAGGGTCACACTGGTCATTAATATTGATGTGAAATATTTGTACAGACACTATGCAAGGAGTTATATATATATACACTGAAAACATGTTCTAAAAGTCTGTATCAAAGCAGAGTTGACAAACAGCTTTCTGTTCGACAAGATGTTGGTTCACCTATCTCTCAGTTGGCATGTAAATTAAGGATTGTAAACCAACACAACGGAAGCTCTATTTACACAAAAGTCCCGGGAGATGTGAAATTCTCGGGGAAGAAGCGAGACTTACGGAAAAAAACAGTGATAGGTGGTAGGGTGGGGGTTACTGTGCCTGAAGACAGACAGTGAATTTGGGGAATATAAGTGGAAAGCAATGAGACACCTCTTAATCCTGTACTTAGGATAGGAAGCAAATGAACAGCATGTTTACATTCATGAAAATGGGATCTCAGCTAGGCTTGGTTAAACACTGCAAAAGATAAATAAGATAACTTCTTTAGACAAAAGGTTATCCTGTTTAGTGTCTAGAATTTGTGTTATGATTTTCTTTTATATGTAACCCTTTTGTTTCCATTATCTGTACTCACTTTTTTAAAATCTCAAATCTTCGATAAGCTTGTCATCTTCCCTATAAATATATTCCAGTGCTCTGGTATTATACAAGGATCCGATCCTGAGTTGAGTCATTCAGCCTGATGTGGATATTGTTTCTCTGCGGACATCAGACTTTGCATTTCTGTGAATGTTCTGTGGTTAAGGGCAGGACATGACAGGGAATACTTCAAAGAGGTTTGGGGACTAGGGTGCACTTATTGTTAACCTGCTAGGCAAAATAAGGCCTGACATAGCCCAGAGGAGATTAATAGGCTGATGGCATCAGGGAGCTGAAACCTAGTTAAGCAGTAGCAAGTCACTCTCTCACTAAAGGCAGGGTGTACCAAGGCAACTCAGAGTCCTGGGCACCCCAAGAACCATCACAAATACCAAGGGCTGTTTAGGTAACGTGAAAGGAACTTTACTGGTGGGATGGACCTTGCACTATTTTTTGCTGCTTGCTCCAATACATATTTGGGGCAATGCTAGTGGATGGTTAACAAAATACTCTTATAACCGACCAAACTGTATTTGCCTTACCCAAGGAATCCATAGATGCAGTTCCAGCAGTAAGAGGAGAAGGATTAGGCCCAGTAAACATATTCAGATTTGTGCTGCTGAGCCATAGTTTGCAGAAGCCTTATTTTATACTTTCATGTAGTCTCACAAACACAGCAAGAATTATTTACAAAGGGAAAACAAATTAAGCTAAAATAATGTCATAAGCGACCTGGGGAAACTTGGAAACACTCCATACTACTATAGACTGGTTTTGTCCTTTGAAATGCAAAATTCAAGAGATTGCGGTTTGACCAAAACTAAGGCCTTGGCTACACTGGTGCTTTACAGCGCTGCAACTTTCTTGCTCAGGGGTGTGAAAAAACATCCCCCTGAGCGCAGCAAGTTACAGCGCTATAAAGCGTCAGTGTTAACAGTGCCCCAGCGCTGAAAGCATGGCTCCCAGCACTGTAAGCTAATCCCCATGGGGAGGTGGAGTACCTGCAGCACTGGAAGAGCTCTCTCCCATCGCTGGCGCCGTGACCACACTTGCACTTCAAAGCGCTGCCGTGAGAGCGCTCCCGCAGCAGCGCTCTACGGCTGCAAGTGTAGCCATACCCTTTAGCACAGCCATCCAAGCTCAAGTCTGAAAAGAAGAAAAAGGTTAAAGCACTAAAGATTTTCCCTGGTTGCCCTTCTAATTTTGTATTTGACCCATGTTCTAGCACTGTTAATAAAATTATGACTAAAACTTTAATGCTTTTCAGTTGTTAGCTACTACATTTCTTTATGCTTTAATTCACAATGCATATAATATGTTTTTCATTTCCAAAATGCATCTAAAACTCATGGTCTTCTCAAGAATAATTTATATTCATCTGCAGAATTAACTACTGGATTTTATATAAAATGTCCAAATGGTACCTTTTCAAAATCACTGCCCCAATACCAGACTGATTACTGCTGAAGATCGAACGTTGTTTTGCCAGTCTGAGAAAGTCCTCTACCAGCTGCTGTTTCTGACCATTTGGGTTTTTCAGGTGAAAGGTCTTCGCTAATGTTTTTAGCTCAGGAGCAGAAAGTAAGTCCAGCCCCTCAGAAAGGTCTTGTAATTCAGATTCTGCAGGTACAAAGAAAAATACTTATGCAGTTACAATATTACATATGATCCTTTAAAGTACAGAGAGTTTCTAGACAGGAGAAAGTCCTACCTACATATGAAATAGCTGTGGACTAGTAATTTAAACTAACTTTCCAAATATAGTTTGAAATTTACTTAATTTATTATGAAGATTAATAATTAACAGAAATTTAGGAAAATTCCATGGCAATTTCGAAACAAAACACGAGTGTACAGAAATCTAGTTCAGTTAAATCTGAATCAAACTGACAGTCCAAGCAAATTAATTAATTTTTATCTTCTCGTCCTAATAACTGAAATCTAGCCTCCTCCATCCAAAAAAAAACTTGCCCAGCTCTCCTTCTTCAACTGATTTGCACTACTAACTTAATGGAGCAAGCTGCCTATCTGCCTGAATTGCTCAACTAATAGTCCTCAACTTGACTCCCTTAACTGGCCACCCCAAGACACAGACTGGTGGCAGCAGCAAGAAAAGGGAATTCAATTCTAACAACATGAAGTCGTTTCCCATACCTGTTTGTAGAAAGCCTGCTTCAACCAATTCTCCAATTACTGGCAACAAATCTGCACTGATCTCTGCATATTCTATTTTGTTAATTTTTATCCAATTCAGTTTGCGTTGAAAAAGTCTTACATATAACTTCTGACCACCAGCTGTAATTTAAATGGGGAAAGAGAAAAAAAAATCATTAAAGCATTAAAAAAAAAAAAAAAATCACATTATATACATATACCTACAAAAATATCACTCTGATGTATCTTGTCTATTAAAAGAAGAGAGGCAGCTTTAAGATATTTTTACAAGTTCATTCAGTAAAGTATCAGATTTTAGCCTTTGAAATAACATGCCAAGTACAGGGCTTTGTATATGGGCTTGCAAAACCAATGAAATGGCTGTTAAAAATATATTGTGCACATGAAGCGCTAACCTCACTATTTTTGGGAAAAAAAAATTAAACAGCAGCTTCACTATTCAAACTTAAATAGCCCAGATGTTTACATTCTCTCTCTTCAAACGAGCAAAACTGATTAAGTAATGTTAGACTGAATGACAGTCTCTTGTTCTGAAAAAAAGGAGTACACAGAGGATTTTCAATGTACCTTTGTGATTTGGCAACAATATGTATATTTTTGATTTTTTGCTGATCAGTAGTTGCACTATTGGATATGCCTCTGAATGGGGTCTTCAGATCCTTATTATTCCCAAACACAGATACTGATTAAGACATACATATTTAATAGGTCTCAATTTAAATTGCAATTTTGCTCTGAAAAGAGGCCATTTTGAGGTCATATGTTAGCAGCTCAATGACTCTATGTCCAAGCTAATCTGATCAGATCAGTAAAAAGATATTTTTAACTGCTAACTCTGCTAAATTCTACCTGGAATCAGAAAGTCAAACTTGTTTCTTTCCTTCTCATGTACCAACACTAGCATTTTAGAGGTTAAATTATGTCAATTACATCTGTGCAGCTCTTCTGCCAGCGACTGGACTCATGAAATCCCAATGGTTTAAATGGGATTATACAGATCAGACTATCTTTGATTGTGTGGCACAAGGGTAAACAGAATTTCATTGATGCTAGAGATTAACCAAACCTTGCACATACTCAGACCCTGGGGCAACAAGAATAGAATATTGTTTTAGAGACAAGTTTTTCCCTCAGAGTCAACTCAGGGCATCACCACCACTAACTTAAACGGAGATGACACCAAATACACCCAGGTCTTTTGAGTAAGAATGAGCCATTTTTACTGACACTTCAGAGTAGAACCATACTTCTGGCTATACTGTGCTTCATTCCGACTGTCCAAGCCTGATCTAGTTTTCTAATCACTTTTTTAACCAAGATGACGATAGTGTAAACGATTAGTACTATAGCCTTAGCCAAAACCCACTGAAGTCAAAGGAAACATTCCTATTGACTTCAATAGGTTTTTTGGATCAAACCTTACAGAAGGAATATCCTATTTTTGGCTTAATGTGCAAGTTCCACACACACTTGAAAAATTTTGTAATGTATCTTCAAGTAGGTTTTACAATTTATTCCAACTGAGAAACAATTCTTATGTTTCAAATTTTCAGATGGCTGGTCAAAGCAAATAGGGTTTGCTTTTCTCTCAGCATGAAAAATATCAGAGCCAGATCTGTCACCAATAAAAATACATCTTATTTCAATCCGTTTACTCTTGCACAGAACAAAAGGGTCTTCCAAGAAGTGTCATAAATCCACCTGACACCTCTAACTATAACATTTTGCATTTGGATCTTTGCTTTAGCTGAAAAATAGGACAAATCACATACTTATCCAAATAGCTCCTTATTGTCTACAGATATTGAAGAATGCAAGTTAAACCACATAATGCTGGCATTAACCTGCCCTTTAAAGATATAGTGACTCCGAAATCTAATCATTTAAAAAAACAGAAGTAGCTTCAGGTATAGCACCTGCTTGCACTGTGACATTTTCTCTCATTTTACGATAAAATTTTCCTATTTAACAAAAGTTCTCTCCTCTGTTGCTGTATGAAAGACTCAAAAAACCGAAAGGAAACATGATCAATGACTATCCATTTATATGCCATAGGTGTACAAGGTGTTTTGCAAACATAAGACCAGGTCCCTGCTTCAACGATCTTACAGTTTTAGAACCTGATGCTTACAAACACTTACTGAAAGGGTAAGTAACTCTACATACAAGCAGTCCCACATTAGAACTACTTGCACATGTAAAGTTACTCATATGTATTGGCAGAATCTAACAGTGCAGCAGTGATTATATAGGAACATCAGAACAGGAAATGAATTTATTTCTCACTAAGATGAAAGATATGCAAAAATTAAACAAAAACACTGCCCATAATTTAATTTTGATATTAAAAAAAATCATTAATAGAAGGTTGTCTGGTTGGTGGATTTAAAATGTGTTTACTTTCAGCATCCTTCTGCATGCACGTAGTGCTCTGACTCCAGATGAGCTTCCAGCTTGTTTACCACTGTCTCTTCCTGCTCAACTGTAACTGATCAATAATAAAAGCAGACATATTAATTTAAACACTATTAGTTCTGATATAATTAGAAAATGGCAGCTGTCTTATACATACTTATTAAACTTTTCTTTTGGCTATAAAGTTACTTCTCTCCTCCAGATATTTTTTTGTCTGATCTCTCTTTCAATAAATTAGATGGATCATTCTAGTGGGAGAAATATATTCAAACGCCCAAGTTGTCACTTCCGCAGTGATATTACAGTTTATTTGAAGCGTCTTTGATTCTTCACAAATCAGAGACAGAGAGAGTGAGAATGCTGACTTGCACAACAGCATCCTACCCATTCTTACCCCCCCCCCCCCATGGAAAATGACAAAACTAAGCCTGAAATTCAGTAACTACAGTGGAAAGATGGTTTTATCTCAAAGAGATTTGAAAGGCAGATAGCAGAATAAAACGTCCTGTGCTAATACTTCAACTCAAGCCTCATATTCTGCAGCACATAACCTTGGGGGTAGGTTTTTTGTTGTTGTTGTCGCTATTGTTAATAAGATGACTTCACTAACATGAAAAGCAGTTTCAGATGCTCAGCTGAAACTAACAATCTTGCTTTAAGTGAAAATATGATTGGGAAAAGATGCAAAAAGCCTGAGAAAAGTGATTACATGGTGATTATTTCCACTGCATTCTTAATAAAGCATAAATGGCAATCATATCTGCTTTGTTAGTTTTCTGACTATGCATTAGTACCCAGTGAGGTCTATAGGAACAAGTGTTACTCCAGGACTGGCACATGTCATTTGGCTGCAGACTAGAATGAGGAGCTCACATAGTGCACTAAGGAGAGTTACCAAAATGGTATTTTATTTTTTCTAATAGAGATATAGATTTAAAAAAAAATGTTATGTAAAATATAGAAAACATTCCTTGCTGAGATTCGCCAAAGTAGGACATGTTTTAAGCCTACAGAGTTTGGCAATGCACCTTTACAATAACCGCTGCTATATTATTTCAGAACTCAAGAACAACTCACAGGTTTTCAGCTGCTCAACATTTAGCAAAGCTAACAATGCTACAGAAAACTGCTTAATAATGAGATTCAGACCAGGAAGTACCTAACCAATATATGAGCTTTTCTTTAGAATATTTGAGTTTTTGCATCCTTTGCTTAAACAAATGGATAGTTAACCTATTTCCAACATAAAATACTTTCTTGCAGGAGAGCGGGGGAAATGAAAAGTTGCTTTAAAAGGAATTTTACCTTTAAAAATACATTAATTCTCCTGCATAATAATCACTGCAGCTAAAAAAGCTCACTGCAGAACAGATAGCAACCATATCCTGTAAAAATAAATTATTACTCAAGTGGAGCAATAGTGTCCTAACTCGTTCTATCGACTTGTGCTAATAAACTTTCATATATCAAAAACCATCAACTGCAGAAATCAGATATGCATTTTAGCAGAAACTAATTAATTAGTGAAGTATACATACTATGCAAGTAGCTTAACTAATGCATTACATGTGTATATAGCACCAAGAAAACTGCCTTTTCCAATATACACTTTTATGAAGTAGCACGATTTTGCACCAGAGTGGACTGATTTAAATAAAAGCCATGCCAATTAATAATTTTAATCATCATTTAAATCAGCAAGCAGGAAACTTTGATCTAAATAATAAATTTCAATCCTGTTTTCCATTTGTACTTTTAAGTTATTTTCCTAAAAACCATGGCGATTTGCAACAAAATATAGTCTTTACACTAAATTTGGTACTACTTTTTGCTAATCAAGAGGACATGTAGATCTATACACATGTATTTAAACAATTATATACTATTAACATATATTTATTCAGATTCCTAATTTTTACTACACTGAAAATGGTGAATAAGCCATTTCTTATCTACCAGATTATTAATTTTTTTAAACTGTGATTTCTGTCAAAATGCAATTAAAAAGGCACAAAATCAGCTTTTAAAAAATATTTAAATAAAAGTACCTTAAATCTGATGGATATACCAATTTGTTTTTATAAAAACATGTTTTGAATTTAAAACTAACAATTAATACACAAAAATAATATTATCACTAGTTAATTAACTGAATGTATTGTTTCTGGTTATCATGTCCTTCAAAGTTTAGAATTAGTAGGTCTTATCCTCTCAAACCTAGTTTTCATTCCTGGATTGGAAGAGAAAAGCAAGCTTTCCTGGATTTTCAAGGGCTAAACAGTTCTCAACTTTGAATTAACATTGAACAGAACTAGTTGGATAAACTGAAATGAAGAAAATATTCTCTCTGCACCTACAAAAAGAGACTACTGCTGGTTTAGCACTTCAACAAACTCTGTTTCTGGATGCATGATCAATGACTTCCAGCAGCTCAGTGGTTTAACTTTCTTTAAAACTTCACCAGTAAAGGGTACTACTTATTTTTTTATTTAATTTTAATTATTTTAATAGATTATAGTAAGGCCGTAACATAGGTTATCATAATTTCAAACTTATTTTTAAATTAAGTTTTTTTTTTTAAATGTATTTAGTCTAAACTAAAAAAATCAAATTAAAAGAAGTGTTGGTTTTTATCCCCCTGTATTTGTTTGAATGACATTACAGGCTTTGGCAGCAAGATCTAATAATAGGGAACAGGCAATGAGTTTATCTGAACTTCTAACAAATATTGGACAAAATATATTAAACTGAAGATTCTATAATTTTATAGTAGCTTCTATACAATCCATTATCTTTTGCTTTAATTCTATCCAGTCACTTCTTCACAACAACACTTCTCAGTGAGTCATCATACTCCATCTCCTACAGAAAAGGAGATCACATTTTACTATGATGCTGGGGCACAATAGATAATTTATCAGCATTGCTTTGCGGTAACACTTATTCTATGTTCCCCGAGCTACTGGGGAAAAGCTGTTTGGATTACACATCGCAAAAGACAAGAAGGCTACTTCTGTATAAAAGGGCAAGTGCAACTGCTATGACCTATTCTAGGGGTTGATTCCAGAGTTTCTACAGTAACTAATTTGATTTTCACCCTACTACTGTATTTACACAACTTGTAACACCAGATAGGAACATCAATCCATTTTTGTGTGTGTTTCTATTTTACTTATTTACCATATCTTCAAGCTGTCACCACATACACGTTTCAATGAGGAGAGAGTTCTCAAACAGCAAATTATCTAAAGTATCTCCGTATCTGTTGTTCACTTCTTACATTCCCATTATGTGTCTTCTCCATTCATTTATGAATTCTGTAAAACTGCATATAAAAATCATGAAAATGTTGCCCTCTTCCTCTAGTGACCAAAAGAACTGTATTGCATTACTGCATTGTCTATAGTGGTATGTATAGAGTCAGATCTTTAAGTAAGAAACAAGCCTTACGAACTAGGTAGGTATATGAACTGCAGCCACAAGACTACTCATCCTAACAAGCATGAACCAATGTTTTCATATTCTGTCATCCAACTCCATTTTGGTATTAGGCACTTGGTGATGTCAAACAAGTGAAACAAAAAATGTGTAGTATTAACCTTCAGTCCAAGATATGAACATTAACAAATTGTTCAATGAAAACTTCCTACTTTCTGTGATGACATCAGAGGGTGCCTATCCAAAAATTCTGGATTTATTTTTATTACTATTGTGTCATCCATCAGAGTTTAAGATCATTTGGGACTTTCAGAAAAATATTAAAACGAACAAAGAAGTAACAGCTTTGGAGTCATGGTCCATTAACAGCATTTATTCAGCCAATTTTATTCTATTTTAATTTAAAAGTGAAACAAAAAAAAATCACGAGAGAGATTTTTATACTAGCACAAAAAGAAAATTAATGTGAATAATTCACCATAGATAGCAATGCAAAAGATCTGAATGTACAAAAGGTTCCATTAGGGGAAATATTCCCCTTTCTGAATTATAATGAAGCATTTTGCCCATTAGTTATTCCAAAATGAGTTAACACAATTCATTAGTTAGTGCAGCCAGTTCAATGCTTTCAGGCCCCGATTTTCAAAAAAGTCTGTATGTAACTAAGTGCCTGGCACTTGTGTGCTCTGAGCTCAAGCATACACTAGTGTTGCATAAGCACATACCCATTATGCACACAAATCTAATGTGCATGGTGAGGGAGCTAAACATTACACTGGGATCTTGCAAAAATACAACCAAACTTAAGCACTTTGCAAATTTGGTATTAAGTGCCCTCAATAGCTAGCTGTCAACATAACTAGGTGCCAGCTTCACTTTGAGCAGTGTCCTCAGGAGAGAACTGCAACAGTAAAAAACAGATGGGGAGCAATGGGAACTCCCATAACTTCCAGTCTGAAGTTTCTGGAAGGAAAGGGGTGCTACTGATGTCAATAATCGCCACTACTCACATCTTTGTTACTGCTAGTTGTTACTCTCATCTGAACAGACACCAGAATGCTGGTTACCTCTACTTGCAAGAAGGTTAGAATTGCTAGGATTTCACCCTCTGTAGTTTGTAAGGTAGTAGTTTATGATATATATGGAACTGTTGCAGATTGCCCTCACTGCAGACTGTAACCATTCTGATCGATTGCTCGAACCTAAACACAGGTGCAACTAAGAGTGGGAGGACACAGAAAGATTATGACTGCAGGTGGCCAGAAAATGGAGCATCTCATAAGACCAGAGAATTTCATGTAGACCTCAACTTCCCTCATACTGTCCAGCCACTCAGATTAAAGAAAGCTCTACATATCAGTATAATTCAGGAGTGCAGGATTGAAGGTTGATAGCCTCAATATGGGTGATGCTCTCCTTTTAGCCCACTGCTTGTGATACTCACCAACCCCATATGCTGATTAGAGAGGAGACTATGCTGCAGAATGGGTCATATCCAAACTTCCAAAATGTGGAGGGTTTTACACTCCAGAATTCAAAATATTTCTACAAGGTTTCAAAAATATAACATGTTCTTCTCAGTTCCTAGCAAAACTTTTATATATTTACAGAAACCAAATTCAAATTGCTTTTCACTTCAAAACAGTGTTTTATACATGATGCTACAGAATTCTGCAAGGAAAGATTATTAAATCTATCTTTATTTCATACAAACTTCACTGGGTCAAAATGAAATTTACTTTCCCGTAAAAGCCCCATGTAATGTTGTTATAGCCATGCTGGCCTAGGATATGAGACAGATAAAGTGGGTGAGATAATATCTTTTATTGGATCAACTTTTGTTGGTGGAAGAAACAAGCTTTGGAGCTTCACAGAGTTCTTCTTCATGTCTGGGAAAGGTAACCAGAGCATCACAACTAAATAAAAAGTGGGACAGATGGTTACGCATAAGGAGTTAACAGAAGTTGCAAGAAACCACTTAAAATGAAGTGGGCAATTAACAACTCTGCAATCATAGGACAAAGGAGGGTTAGTAGGTTACAAATTGCTGTAATGAGCCATAAAATCAGCATCTCTGTTGAGACCATGATTTTTAGTACCCAGCAGAGTTATGAATTTATGTTCCCAGGCTCATCTTTTGAAGGCATTATACAGGTTTCCCTTGGGGATGAAGACTGATAGGTCAGATATGCAGTGATCACTTTATGAAAAGTATTTGCCCAAAGATGATGTGGTGTTTTTGTCTTTTATCATTTTTCTGCAAGAGCTTATTTGAGAGCATATTGACTGTCCAGTTTCACCCATACAAAAACCACACAGAAGGTGGTCCAATAAGACCTTTAACCTCACTCACCTTGTCTTTTCCATATAAGGATTATTAAGCATGGTTTAATCACTGTTGTTGCTCTTTCTCTTTGTTTGTTTGTTTTTTGGGGGGGGGGAGGGGAAGGGGAGGATTCCCCCTCACACTATCTACCTTAGGGTTTGATACTGTTGCCTATCACCATAGCAAGGGAGCGTCTTCCATGTAAAATCGGTAGCAATAGCAAAGTCCCTAGTGGACACTCAACACAACAATAAATCAACTAAAGTAAAATATACCTGACAATTGGTAGAACTTTGTGATAGTGCTGGTGTCTTGCTCATCAAAGAGTCTCAGATCATCATGATTCTCCAAGACAACTTGCAGGACCATCAGGAAATTCTGGAGATAATATGGGTGACCAAAAGAGTCAGACGCAGAACCAAATGCACCACTTATTTTGTCTAAAATGTCACTGGCAGGACTCTGAAAATCCACCTTGTGCATAGGTTCTGAGAAAGTATGATCAATCATCTCATTCCTTAAGTCTTCATGAACTTCCACAGGAAGTGTTCCTGTATTATCCTTCACTAGACAGTTTTCTGTATGGCTCTCATACATCACTTGTGTCCTTGAAGGAGGAATATCCTTAACAGAGAACTGAGTTTTGGCTTCTGAACCATCAGATCTCTCTACTTTATTATAACTTGCTGGAGGTGTATGTTTGCTAAGATTAGGCACCATGCCTTCAGAATAACTGTGTTTCTCAGTGTTCCCTGCAGCAGACACTAGCTCCCTGGCAACAATGCTAACTGAGGATACTAATCCATGAGCAGAACACACAAGAGTCTCTTTATCACATGCTTGTGTTTCTCCCTGACTTTCAAGTTCTTTTGTTAAACTGTCTTTTGGGACATGCTGCTTTTGGAATCCTGACAGAACAAAGTGATTCTCTTTTTGAGAGCCATCCCCAGCACAAGTCTCTCCATCACTCCATTCTGCAGAATTGTCACACATACAGTGAACAGCTTGGGATGAAGAATTCTTCTCATTTACTTCTATCAGTTGTCTATTCTGGATACGGTACCTTCTGGACAGTTTAGATGCCAAGTTGCCCAAAGAGATACTTTTAACCACTTGCACTCTTGGCTCATTCTGAACATCGCACATTGGAGCATTATTCTTCTTAAAGTAAGGACTAGTCTGCTGTCCTGCACCTGCTCTCATTTTCAACAAGTTGCTTTCAAAGATACTCATATTTTTCTCTGGAGTCGAAGCTTCCTTTGCAAAGTATGGGCTGGAACAAGTGTTCAGATCTATACCTGATGGGCCCTCATTCATAAAACAGTCAAGTCCTGAATCAGGTAGAATCATTTCGCCATCCCCATGGTTCTTCTGACACATTTCATCTATGTGCTTGTTGATCCCATACCTTGGCACCAGCTGCCTGCACATAGGGCAGGTGACTTTGGCAGGGAGAGTGTTGTTAAAAAATGAAAGGATAGAGGAAGAAGCTGAAGGTATGGGTGGTGCTCCTTTAACTTCTGCTTCATTCTTTTTCTTGTTTTTACTGAGGGACAAGCTTCTCCGGGGTCTTTTATTTTCTGGAGATGTGGCTTCCGACATTGTGGGATTAAAAAGCACGCCCACTGCATGGGCTGCTTCATTTGACTGATATTTTCTTATTCTGAAATCATTAAAAAGAGGAGTTTTCTTGGCTTCATGTTATTTGCCTGTTTCTTCTGCCGTGCCTGCAAGAAAATATATGAAACTTAAGAACATTTCTGAGTCTACTGAACAGAAAAATCTATTAACCACCAAACATCACCAATGTGAACAGTGCAGATAAGAAAAAGACTGCACAGATCTGGGATAATTTACTCCTCAGCTTGCTGTGCTATTACTATCCCATTAATGTTTCACTCTGCACCATCACTAGACATAACCTAGCATGTTGATCAATGCAGTTGTGTTTAACTAAACATTTTTACAATACTCAGAAGTCAAGTAGTTAGACAGAACACTTCCCTCAATTAACATTTCAAGATCTGCTTTGAACAGGAGTGTCTGAACTCTGACCCAGACACATCAAAAGCTTTAGGCTGCATGTATGCCCAAATTATGAGACAAAGATGCTGAGGAGCATCTTTAACTCCCGCTCACTTCAGCTGTAAATGGTCAGCAACTCTGAGGATTTGGCCCTTAAATTACATATATATTTGGGGATTAGCGCTCACCAATATCCTCTGACAGTTTTTTAGGATGAGTATAGCTGCACCCTACAGACTCCACCAACAGCTATATTTTGCTCTTGGAGTGCATCCTTGTCAACCTGGCTTCCAAGCATAACTATGCCAAACTTGTCCATTTTGGGAGGCCACAAAGTTGCATCAATGAATTTGAGAAATCTTCACACATCTGAGAAGAGATGGGGAGTGAAACACCAGGGGAGTGAAAAATAAGACTAACGCAGAGAAGCTGGCTCCCTCCCATCCTTTCACGCACAACCAGCCTGACTCTAAATTCTGAAGAACTGCACCCAAATTTGAACATTTCAGTTCCTTCATCCCTAAGCTGTATGCAGTTATGACTGACATTCTAAATGTAACTTTAGCGTTAGTAAGGTATTACAAAATGCTTTTCTAAGATGGGTGTCATCTCTGCTTGACAAATGAAGAAAATTAGGCATAAAGCAGTTGAAGCAGTGGCAGATTAACAAATTTGGTACCCCTAGGCCCTCAAAAAATTGCCACCCTCCCCCAGCTCACCTCTGTTCCCCCACGGTAAGCCTGGAAGGGACGGGGGAGAAGGGGAGTTGTGGCATGCTCGGGGGATGGCAGAGGTAGAGTGGAGGTGAGCTGGGGCAGGGAGCGGTTCCTGGCCCCCACCCCTCAAGAGTCACTCCCTGCGCCCACCAGCCCCAGCTCACCTTTGCTCTGCCTCCTCTGATTGCATCGCTATTCACTTCTCCCTCCCTCCCAGTGCTTTTGTGCAGCGAACCCGGGAGGTAGGGGAGAAGGGGAGTTGTGGCATGCTCAGGGGATGGCAGCGGTGGAGCAGAAGTGAGCTGGGGCAGGGAGTGGTTCCCACCCCCCCATGTTATACCCTGTGCCCGCAGGCCACAGCTCACCTCTGCTCTGCCTCCTCCAAGAGTGCTGCTACTTGCTTCTCCCTCCCTCCCAGAGCTTTTGTGTGGTGCGCCTGGGGGAGGTGGACCAGGGATTTGAGGAAGGGGCAGAGTTGGGGAGGGGTCACGAGCAAATTTGTCACCCTAGGCCTAGACCTTGTTGGCCTAGGCGATAATACGCCGTTGAGTTGAAGGGGCATTGTCAATATTAAAGAAATCCTATGTTGTAAGCAAACAAGATTCTTTACCTGTTATTACCACCACTATAGGTTATTACAAATGGAAGAACTTTTAAAATCCATTATTCAGGCTTTAGGCATCAATCCTGAAAAGACTTTTATGCACACACACAACTTTACTACCCTGTGTAGCTTCACTGATTTCAAAGCACGTGTTTGCAGAATCAAGACCTTATTTTTTCGTGTGTATATCAGCTTCTGCAACAAATATCAATGAAATAAGTTTCATTTTATTTATAGTCAAACATTGTAGGGAAGTGCTTGTTAAAAGTGTTTACATTTGACATTCAAGTATGGAAACTTATTGACACAATGGTAGGTTGTACATGAGCTTGTTTATAGAAAGAAAATGTAGCGCATTTAATTTCTGCATCCATTTAAATAACATGCCTACTCATACATCCAGTCAGGGGCAAAGTGTTCAGCCCAGGTCTCCTGACTCCTTCTGTTGTGTCTTTTGCTCTTTACACAGACATCCTACGAAGGAACCACTGGGGCACAGTTTGGCCCAAACAAGGTTTCCTAAATCTACACAGCAAGCAAGCCCTAACTACATCTATACAAACTGCTGCTCTAGCAGAGTCTCACATACAGATCGCAGTGAGCACCACCACACGGCTCCACTGTCCTACACGCTACCCACCCTGTGCCTGGTCTCAGCACCAAGCACGCCGCTTCCTTTGGCGCAATAGCTATTTTCTGGTGGTTCGTGCTCGCTATTTAGTACAAGTAGCATCCAAAGGCAGCACCTTCCATTTCAATGCCAACCCCCTTTTTAAAAACTGGGCCACACCAGATTCCGAGGCTAACGCGGGCCGTTCGCCATCCCATTTTCCGGCCCGCATCCCCGGCCCTGCGAGGCCCAGGAGAACGGGGGCGAACGGGTGATAGCGCTTCGGGCATAGTATAATCCCCGCTCCCTAACCAAACTCGCACAGCCGGAGGGCGGGCCGGGCTCGAGCCCCGGGCGTTACTAGACCACCAGGGCAGCTAGACCCTTCAGGCCCCAGCGCCTCCGTCCCATTCCCGGGGACTAGGGTGCGGCGGTTTCCCAGACGGTCTTTGCTCCACCTGGCCCCTCAGCCCGGGCAGAGCCGCGCAGGCGGCGAGCCTAGAACGGGCGATTACCTCCCCCCACCTCGCAGCAGGGAGCAAGGCCGCGATAGGGATCAGCCTCTGTGAAAAGCCGCCCCGCCCCCAGGGCCCGCGTGCCGTGACGTCATCGCGCAGGGCTATACCAACCCCGCGGCCCAGCGCAGCTCGGAGACGAGGGGCACAAGGACGACCTTGGTAGAACCGACCCCAGGGAGCCGGAGCGGCGCCACGTTGCTGCCCCGCGCTCCTTCACTCACCTCCGCTCAAGGCCAGGCACTCTCCATCCATCTCCGCTCTCCAGCCCGGCGGCACAGGCACGATGAGCCGAACCCGGAGTGATCGATGCGCCGGTGCCGAGCGCGGTGAGGGCTGGTGGGGCCAGGCTGAGCGCGAGCGAGCGGAGCACGCGGGAGACGGACCATGAACGAGAGCGATTGCAAAGAGCAACGCACCAGGCCGTGGGTCTGTCCCCCGGGGCTGCAGGCGCTGCCCGAGCCCCAGCCCCGAGGAAACGGCAGCGAAAATGACCCTCCGTTCGGGCAGGCTGCGTCCCTACACACCCCCCTCCCACGTATCCGGCCTGGAGGGGGACACGCAGCAGGCCGAGCACCAAGAAACGGGATTATTGTTGCGTGACCCAGTGTAGTACCTTGTGCGTGTGGATCCGGGAGGCGGGTAACGGCCTCGCGGGAAAAGGGTGGGCCCTAGCCGCCCTCACTATAAAGCAGTGGGGGAAAGCTGCCTTTTCCAAAGATGCCACTGCCATTTTGTAGATCACTCAGCACATACTCCGTAACGCATGATGTGGTCCAGCAGCTGTAGAGCAGCTGGCCAAGCTGAAATGTGTTTTGAATCACTGCAATGTTTGCAAAGTGGTTTGAGGGCAAGTGTTAGTGTTCTGGCCAAATTATATTCTGCTTAGGTTGAAGTCCCCACATGACCTCCAACTTAATAAAGCATTCTTCTCCTCCTGTCTTAAGCAGTTGTATGTTAGGTCTGCATGGGGGTGTTGGAATAATTGTTTTTATACATAGTTGTTGATAAAGGTACCGCCTTATTATTATTTGTCTTAGAAGCATTACAGATTTTAAATGTCACATGTTGTTTACTTAATGTTAGCAGTCGAGTTAAAGATAGGCAATACATACAGATATAATAATGTAGGTACTAATCTTTCAATCAGTCCGTACAGGGATACCGTATCCTCTTGCCTATGCAGAGACTGCAAAATCAGTGAGGGTCTGCCCATTAACATCTAATTGCAGTCAGGGTCCTGATTTGTCTGGTCCTACATTAAGTCCCTCCACTCATGCACTCATTGCAGGATCAAGGCCTAAATCAGTTTGTAAAACACCTTGATATTTTTATGTATTAAAGAAAATGTTTTAAAAGCTACAAAATGCTTGGTCATATGCAGGTGTAATTCTCTAATCATTACATATTTTGAATTTTAGAAAATCTTATTTACTTCTTATAACAAACAAATATAGTATATGACCAGCATTGAGAAGTTCAGTAAAGATATTCAACATTAAACCAGAGTCATAATACAAAGGCCAAGCTGAGATCACGAAGTATTCTAATAGCTATTAGGTATGGGAAGAAATATGGGTAAAAGGAAGAAAAGTAATTGAAAAGAAAAAAATAATAAAACCTAAAGGTGCATCCCTTAGAAAATTCTTTTGTGAGTTGAAAGCATTAAAAATGCTTACAACAGTATCTCCAAAGAGACTGAAAAAAGGCTTCAAATCCTAAAAGATGAACAGCTGGTCTTGAAGCTCCAAGGGGAGGCTGAATCTGGCAAGTGTAAGATAAATACAAAGTTGGATGCATTATCATTCAACCGAAAGGAGAAGCTGAGAGATCTCCAAAACTCCCAGTTTTAAAGTGTCGCTATTGAGAAAGTCTTTGAAGCCAGAAAAATGTTTATCCTTAATAACTAAAAGCTTGAAAGTTCCTGCACTTTAGCTGTTTCACAATACTGGGTTCCTAAGTCACATACATTATAAGGAAAAGGAAGAGCTATTCCTTCATTAATGAGAAAGGGATTCCAAGTGTAATATGACTTCATAAAAGGTAATTTTTTAAAAATATTTGTTATAACATGGCATATCAGACCACATGTGAATTAATTGGCCTCTAGAGCACAGGCATTGTCATTCTAAAGAGATGTTTAAGAGGAGTGTAGCCCTTGAAGTACTGACCAATTTAAAGTAAAGCAAGTCAACAAAACTGATAAGGAAAAACATCTTGACCAGAAAACCTTTCAAATTTCAAACCAGTGGAAGGTTTATGGCTATGGAATGAAGAATCTGCAGAAATGTCTTAATGTAGGAAGCCATATAGGTTTACATTAGGAGATACAGAACTATTCCTGAAGCTGCTGCAAGATAAAATTGTACCCTGGGCATATAAACCAGAAATTAAGAACTCTTCAACAAATTAAGAAAGTTTTGAAAGGGAATGTGAATGCTAGCTACAATTTTAATTTTTTTCCTCTCAGGAGACTTCACATTGTCTCAGGTACCATTTCCTACTGAGTTTACTGCATTATGAACTATCATTTTTAGAACACGTTCCATTTACAGGTCTAATATCTAATATGCAACAAATACTGAACTGATCAGGTGCCAATACTGAAATAGTGGTATGTTCCAGGGTAAAGCATATAAGCACAAATGATACATAGCTGTAATGGCTTTTACCCAGAACTACCGATCACTCTCTGTTAAATATTTCAGAGCAGTAGCTGTGTTAGTCTGTATCAGCAAAAAGAACACGGAGTGCTTGTGGCACCTTAGAAACTCACAAATTTATTTGAGCATAAGTTTTTGTAGGCTAAAACCCACTTCATTGGATGTATGCAGTGGAAAATACAGTAGGAAGACATATATACACAGAGAACATGAAAAAATGGGTGTTGCCATACCAGCTCTAACGAGACACCATTAAATTAGGCTTGAATAAAGACTGGGAGTGGATGGGTCATTACACAAAGTAAAAACTATTTCCCCATGCTAATTTCCCCCTACTGTTACTCACCCTTTCTTATCAACTGTTTGAAATGGGCCATCCTGATTATCACTACAAGTTTTTTATTCTCCTGCTGATAATAGCCCACCTGAATTGATTAGTCTCGTTAGAGTTAGTATGGCAACACCCATTTTTTCATGTTCTTTGTGTATATATATCTTCCTATTGTATTTTCCACTGCAGGCATCCGATGAAGTGGGTTTTAGCCCACAAAAGCTTCTGCCCAAATAAATTTGTTAGTCTCTAAGGTGCCACAAGTATTCCTTGTTCTATTCTGTTATATAGTGTGTCCTTTTAATTTTTTTTAAGATGCAGACTTAAGTCCTTTATCTAGCCTATTAACAATAATTGTGCTATCGTGGTTTTACCTGAGTTTGAACTAATGGAATACTAGCTTCTATGACTTGAACTATGATAAGTTTTCCAAATGTCCCTTTGCATATACACATGATTTATCTGAAGTCACTGAAAAAATATTTAATCCCCAATAACCAATTACTCTTTTTATTTCAGGTACTTAAAAATTGTATATTGTAAGCTAAATCTATTAAGCCAGAGTTAAACCAGTTTCAGTGCATTTACATTAGGGGTTTACACCAATTTAACCAGACTGATTTCTTAAGACATGGCTACACTTGCAGATATAGAGCGCTTTTGAGTTAAACCAGCTTTTGTAGAGCGCAGTAGGGAAAGCGCTGCAATTTGTCCACACTGACATTTGCAAGCGCACTGGCGTGGCCACATTAGCAGCTCTTGCAACCGCCACAGAGAGCAGTGCATTGTGATAGCTATCCCAGCACGGAACTGACTGCAATGTGCTATTCAAATTGGGGGTGGAGTGTGACACAGAGTGTGTATGTAGGGGGAGAGTGACTGGGTTTTGGGGGTGGCTGAGAACATGTCAGCAAGCTGTCTTGTAAATTCAGATAGCAGCAGACACCGCCCCCCCCCGCACCTCTCACACACAACATTCCACAATAATGGTTGCTTTGTCTTGGAGCAGATAAGCATGTCCGCTGTCAGAAATAGAGCTTTCAAAGGACATATCTGCATTCCTGCAGCAATTACAGAACAATGATAACAGTGGCCACTGGACTTAAGGTGATTATGGGACATTTCCAGAGGCTGATCAGAGCATAGTAATGCAACACCTCGTTTACACTGATGCCTGGGCATTTCAGCCAATGCGCACCAAGTGTTAATCTTCTCGCCGAGGTGGAGTACTAGGAGCGCTCTACCCCTGGAGTCAGAGCACTCTACGTGCCTTGCCAGTGTGAATGGGTAGTGAGCTACGGCGCCCGGGGCTACTTTAATGTGCTCTAACTCGGAAGTGTAGCCAAGCCCTAAATCAATTTAAACCAGTGAATGTTCCAGTGTTGAAAAAGCCACTCAGTTTAGCAAACATTAAAATGGGACAGGCAGGCACTGATTCTGATGCAGGGTTGGAGCTGCTTCATATTCTTGCAAGGTATTTCCCAAAAAGGATGTAGTTAGTCCATTTGCTGCTAGCTCTCGGATGATATGGAAGTGTGTGCTCTTTGCCATACAGGACAAAAATTGAAAGCCTCTACCCCAACATTCCAAGTCATCAGAACACTCATTTTGGTTTGTTCAGATTCTATTACCATGTAATCTTACTCAGTACCAATAAGATTAAGCAGTTGAACTGTCAGAAATCCTAACAATGGGCAGAGATTGTTAAGGAGCACAATCTTAGAACCATCTTTTTCCCCCAAACAGTGGAGTCTGCATTAAACTACCTTTAGATTTCTGCTGATCAGCAGAACAAGACAATATTGTTCAATGCTAAAAGGGATACTCTGGCTACCTACTAGGCTCTAAAGAACAAAAATGAAAATTTCACATTCGTGGAGTAAAGAAGATTTAGGTTAGATGTATTAGGAAAAGCTTTCTGAGGATAGTTAAGCTGTGGAATAGGCTTCCGAGAGTGTGGAATGCCCTTCATTGGAGGTTGTTAAGAGCAAGTTAGACAAACATCTGTCAGGGATAGTCTAGGTCAGTGTTTCTCAAACTTTTTTTTTGTGGACCACTTGAAAATTGCTGAGGGTCTTGGTGGACCACTTAAGATTTCCAAATGTTGTTTGTACCATTAGCTAACTATTGTAAAGTGCTATGGATAAATGTGCTATATATAAAAAAAAAACAACTTTTTTTGGTTCTACAAATAAAAGCACACAACTCATATTTTAGTATCAGTAGTCTTCCTTTTCTAATGCGATGGATGTGCCCTCTCCTCCTGCCACAGCAGCCCCCAAGCTGGAGAAAGTCGCCTTTCTCTGGACACCGCAGCCCTGCAAGTCCCAAATTCTCCCCCCCTTCTCACCCCACTGCCCACTCTCACCTACCCCTTATTTCTCTAAGGCCACCACCTCACCTTACATGTGCATCTTCTCCAGGGTCCAGGCATCTAATTAGTGGAGCTGGGCCTCCCTCAGCACAGGGGGCTGAACTAGATGACCTCCCAAGGTCCCTTCCAGCCCTATATCTATGATTTTACATAATAAGTACAAGGCAACAAGAGGTACCTTTTGGGACTTTGCTTTGAGAGTGTCTCATGAATTCATACTTTAAGATCAAGTGATATGATTTTGAGTCATACATACACTGATCTAGAACTGAGCTTTGATCATCTTTCTTCTGAATACCACCAAATTAAATACTGTAACATCTCAGAAACTAAGGTTATAAGAATTATGACTGCAGCTAAAAGGTTAAATTTTATGGGGAAGAAATAAATCTGAAACATCTAGTATAGGGGCACTTGAAGGTTGTTTTCTAAAAACAAAAAGAACCTCAAATATAAGGTGGTGGCATTTGCAATGGTGTTATACCCTATCCCAGTGGTCCCCAACCTTTTTCGTCTGGTGGGCACCAGATGAAGGTCGGTGGCAGCGGTCGAGCATCCGCTGAAATTCGGTGGCATTTCGGTGGCGATGCCTTCGGTGGATGCTCGACCGCTGGCCAAGACACGGGTGCATTTAGATGCCCCCATGTTGGGGACCCCTGCCCTATCCAATGGCAGGATTGTATTATGACTGAAGTGGTTCTGTAAGATACTATTCATCCTTGACTGCCTGAAGAGTATCTTTAGGCAGTGCTACAACAGACAAGTGCTGAATAGTAAAATCCATCCGTGACTAAGGTTCTCAGATATACTAAAACATTGGATTTAGGCAATTAAACCTCCCTTTCCACACTCTTTTCTATGTACATGGGGAGAGGTAAGAAGGGAATAATTTTGAGGCAAATACAGTAGAACCTCAGAGTAACAAACACCAGCGTTACAAACTGGCCAGTCAACCACACACCTCATTTGGAACCGCAAGTATGCAATCAGGTAACAGCAGAGACAAAAAAAGTAAACAGTATAGTACTGTGTTAACGTAAACTATTAAAAAAAAGGAAAGTTTAAAAAAATTTTGACAAGGTCAGGAAACTGTTTCTGAGCTTGTTTTATTTAAATTGAGGTGATTAAAAGCAGCAATTTTCTTCTGCATAGTAAAGTTTAAAGCTGTATTAAGTCAGTGTTCAGTTGTAACTTGATAGAACCACCACAACCTTTTGTTCATAGTTAGGAACAACCTCCATCCCAGACATCTTCGTAACTGAGTTTCTACTGTATATACAAATACTGAATTTTCACAGATATAGTGTAATTATTTACCTGCCTACTGTGCGACTTTTGTTTTAGAGAAGGGGGGGCAAACTACAGTCCGCGGGCTGGATCCGGCCCCTAAGGGCTTTGGGTCCGGCCCGCGGGATTGCCACCCCTGTGGGACCTGTGCCCCGCACCGCTCCCAAAACCGGCCAACACTATGTCCTTGCAGCAACAGGTTTAGGGGGGAAGAGGGCTCCGCGCACTGCCCTCACCTCCAGGCACCACCTTCCACAGCTCCCATTGGCCAGGAATGGGGAACCACGGCCAATGGGAGCTTCGGGGTAGGTACCCACAGGCAAGGGCAGCACGCAGAGCCCTCTGTCCTCCCTCCCCCAGGGGCCACAGGGATGTGGTGCCAGCTGCTTCCAGGAGCAGCACGGTGGCCACGGAGCCACTCCAAGTAAGCAGCACCGGGCCGGGGGCCGGAGCCAAAACCCCTCCTGCACCCCAACTCCTTGCCCTGAGCCTCCTGCTGCACCCCACGCCCATCCTGCACCTCAACCCCCTGCCTTGAGCCCCCTCATACACCCTGCACCCCCTCCCACACGCCAACTCCCTGCCCAGGCCCTGCATGCAATTTCCCCACCCAGATGTGGCCAAAAGTTTGCCCACCCGTTTTAGAGTAAGAAGAAAGACTGAATTCCTAGCAGAAAAAAAGTAAGTAGAAGGCTGAAAGAAAGAGCATGAACAGTCTAGCACATTTTCATCACTTGCAGCAGGAAAGACACTCAACTGAACTTCAACTTACAGAAGATTTTTGAGCACTATATAAAATAAAAGCTACTATTCCAAGTGCAATGTTAACAAATTAGAAACATTTACTTTAATATATACAAAGTACAGCATGTATAAAATGTATTATAATTTAAGTTTCTGAGCAGAAATTTCTTGCGGTGTCTTATGTATTTTCTTGGCACCTTTGATTTGCATTTTCACTTGATCTTGTAATTGAGAAAAGAATGCTCGAGATGATTTCAAAGCCCTGTCTTTACCTTCATCCTGTCAATAGACAAAGTGTTTATTATAATAAAGGACAAGCTAGCAAATGTTCCAATGGACTGATGTAACTACACAATTACTAGTTAAGCAACCTTTTTTATTTTAAATATACCATACTTATAATCTAATTGATAACTGATTTGCAGGCAGCTGTTACACCATCCTGGGTTTTTGTCATACTGTAATTTCAAAGATTAGAGATGTGTTCCCTCTTCATGCATATGCTTAATACCTATTAATGTTAATGAGAGGTATATGTGCAAATCCAGGAACGAATACTTGGATATTATCAGTCCCCCTAGAGAAATGCAGATTTATTGCATTTACAAAAATAAAAAAGTGCAAATGTACAAATGTTTTAGATGGATAACTACTTTCCATATTCTCTTTTCCCTGTTTTAAAAACCTCTAATATTAGGAATTAATGGTCTCTTGTACATGGTAAACCCCTAAGAAACTATATAGATTTAATGTTTTACTATATTCAAGATACAAGATCAATATTTTGATGTTACAAAGAAGTCCCATACAACTAGTATTTGTTCTTGTAACATTTGATGATATTTTTGTTTAAATTTAAAGTACTATTCTGAATTATATCTATAAAGCTCAGGAGGAACTAGCTAGGGTCCTGATCGTCCAAATACTTAAAGCATGCAAGTAATTCCACAGAGTTTGATTGAACTACTCACATGCATAAAATTAAACATGTATGCAATTTTTTTTTTTTTTCAGGATTGCAGCTCAGGTTGTGAATTTTTAAATAAAGCAGCACAGAATATAAATAGTGTGTGTCACTTATATTTTAAAGATTAATTCCAAAATAACTGTTTTACAGTTCACATTTTCTTTGCCGATCTACAGATTAAGTTATTTGCACATACTAAAGGAATGGGTAAGATGCTTTTAAATATTATAAGATATCCTCATGCAGATATAGCAATTGCAGAGGAAAGCATCTATGTAAATATTTCTATAAGTTAAAATCACTATAGTTTATTCAAGGTAAAAAACAAAAATCTATAGAACACAAACACTGCAAATATCAATAAACATAACTGGTCAGACCTTCTCTGTTTTGAAATTAAATATGGACACCTTGGGCCACATTCTCTGTGAAGGAAGTGCTCAGCCCAGGTATGAATAAAAAGGCATTGATCAGTCTGGCACAGGTTAAAATAGCCTTACCATCCCAAGGAATTAAGGCAGAAGCTGGAGTTTACCAGGGTGCAGGAACACTCACAACCACACCCCGTGAGCTGGTTGCAGAGGAAAGATGACGGCATAGGAGTTCCTGTGATAGCCTATGCTATTTGGGAGCAGGGTTGCTTTACACCGGGGGAAGGGGGGGTGATGGGGGAGAACAGGATGGGACAAAGCAGATAGTGTGCGGCCCAGCACTGAGAACTTGCATTTAAAAAAACCAAAAAAAAAACAAACCACAAGGTTTTCTGAATGACAAGGCAGGAAACCAATATCCAATTACTACATATACATTTGAAATTTACTACTTGACTATGTAAGACAGTCTTACCTTGAGCAAAGTTGTTTTGCCTTCTTTGGTGAGCTTTTTTACTTTTGCTGCAACAGCTTGTTTGCTGAGTTTCGTGCCTTGTTCTGGCTTTGTTTTTTCCAGGAGTTTTTGACGCTGCTTCTTCTCCCTGAGCTTCATACGTCTGTGAAGCTTCTTCTTTCTTCGTTCTCGTTTTTTGTCTGTGGTAGTCTTTTCTGCATCTGTTTTCACATCTCCAGCTTTACTCTTTTCCTAGAAAGACAAAACTGCATAATTTTTGGATCCGAAAGTGCTATCTAGGCTAGTGATGAGTACAGCCAGAATGGGCACCCTTGCTATACATTTCATTGACTAGCCAGCAGAAGTAGCACTATTCATCTCTCACACAAAGTAGTCTCTGTGTTTATTTCATGTCTCCTGTACCCAGCTTCCTGCGGCTGAGAATGTGCCTAAGTTAGTGAAACAGAGGAGCCCAAATGGCGTAACTCACTCATGCTGGCCATGGGAACTAAAAATTCCTACAGAATATATTGTGCATGTATATATTTTATTTTCCCCACCCTCTTAACTTTCCTATATTACACACACACACACACGCCCATATATATATATTTTATTTATTTATTTATATATATATATATATAAAAATATATAGATACACACACACACCCCCACACACACCCATATACATATGGGAAAACAAAGACAGATTAACTGTCTAAAGCTAAAGACGGTAAAGCAGATTAAGCATAGTACATTTCTTAACAATAAAGAGAGTATTAGGCAGTCAAACAGTCTACATAGCAGGGTAATTTTCAAAAACAGAAAAACCTATGCTGAAAAGGAAGCTCAGCAGGTGGTGAGGAAGGCAGTCAAATCTAGTTAAGCCAAGCTAGTTCCCCTATGAAGGGGGTTCCAAGAGAAGAATGTCAGAGAAAAGGAGTTCTCTGTTCTGAGGGTGCAGGGTACCCGCAGCGTGCAGACACAAAAGGAGGCCTGTCTGCAGCTCTCGATTAAATTTCTTACCTTAATCTCCTCTGGAGCCAGGAGAGCTGCATCACTAACACTAAGTGGTGCAACTTCTTCCATAATTATAGCTGGAAGATTTGAGACGATTTTAACCTCTGGCACGGGCTAGAAAGAAGGAAATGTCTTTTATATATATGGATATCATGCCACAGCAATATATTACTAACTGAATTAAGTCACATTAAATACATTCCCATTTATATTAAGACTGATTATGTTTCTGAAATACTCAACAAGCAATTGCATTGGAAGTATCCCTCACTTTACTGCCTATTTCCCAAACATTTTATTGTATGAAGTGTGAAAATTAATGGACTCACTGGTTTAGGTGTGAAGTGGAAGTTGGAAAGAGCATCCAATTTTAGGAAGAGTGAATCCATCATTTTCTGAATTTCTACATGTTCAGG
This sequence comes from Chelonoidis abingdonii, assembly GCF_003597395.2. Taxonomy (NCBI): domain Eukaryota; kingdom Metazoa; phylum Chordata; order Testudines; family Testudinidae; genus Chelonoidis; species Chelonoidis abingdonii. The sequence continues at coordinate 55,507,595 of NC_133777.1, forward strand.
ATTTTCTTCCTCTTCAGTTTTTTGCTGTTAATAATAAAAAACAAACAACAACATATGTTAATAGAAAAATCACTTACAGAGAAACTTGGATATAAAGATATTAGAGCAGTTTACATTATAGCTTGTAATGCTGCAATATGCAGTTTATACCTATTTTACAGATGGACAGGGCCCTGCATGGATACAAAATTTGTATCTGCATCTGATCCACAAACATGGTCCATGGATATAAAGAGGACATGCACAGACTCGTACTACAGATGGGTTCATTGAGGCACAGAGGGTTTAAGTGATCTTCAATATGTAAACAGCCGAGGGGAAGATTTCTGAAGAGAAGTAGGAGTCAGGCACCCAACTTCCACTGAAAATCAAGGGGAGGTAGGTACCTGACTCTTACTTGTGTGTTTGAAAAAAACCTCTCAGACTCAGACCACCACTCAGGAGCCCAGAGTCTCAGACTCAGTGGATTAAATTCTGGGATGATGTTTCACATTGGTAAGTGGCTGTGCAGCTCAAATATCATGTGAAGTTGGCTAGAGAAGGGGAAGTTTAGGCTCCTATTCATTCACTTTAAACCAAATTCACATGTGAATTTCTGTGTTGCTCCAGACTCCCATTAGATGTAGTAAAGAAGATTAAAACAAAAGCCTGAGTAGATCAAGTCTGAGATTCACTGAACTCTTAGTATTTTTAATTGATTTAAAGGATTTGCATTATCCCTGAACTCAAAGGGTTCAGCCAAATAATTATTCTGATAGTATAAACCGGAGTGGTTTAATCAAATACGAGTTACGTAAAAGATGGTCCAATATTAATCTCCCCCATGGACTTTTTTTTTTTTTTTTTTTTAAAGCAAATTGTTGTTCCAGAACGTAACTTCTTTCTATTATTTTTATGCCACATTTTAAGACAATGATTCTGTCTTCTCAGTATTTGTGCAAATTTAACAGTAAATGTTGTATTTTTGGTATTAGTTCAGCTGCCCGGGTTGTACTGATTGAACACGTCAGGATTTCCCAATACTTATGGCAATTCAGTGTTTAAAAATAAAAAACAAAATTTTCAATCAGTCACGATTTGATTCTTCCAACCAACAGCAATGGCACTGTGTTTGGGTGTCCATTATCATAACTTACTTGGTTGAGTGTCAAATACTCCTGCTCATAGATTTCAGCAAGACTCAATTTGCTCTTTTCATGATCCAGAGTTAGACGCTTCTTGTATTCAAAGGCATCCTCTTTTGGTTTTTCTTTACGTATTACATCATCCCAAGCCTAAGACAAAACCATAAAATAGTTATGATACAATTGCATCAAATAAGCTTTAATAGACCATTTTTATACATCACATTCTATCAGACATCCCATTTATTGTTTCAGCTAGCACATTAACTTGATTTTCTAACCCAACAGCAAGGGCAGTTTATTATACAATGGGTGCTACCTTTTATTTTGCCACAACTTCAGCAGATTCAGTAATTGCCAACACCACACTATAGTTAAGATAGTATCTTTTAAGGAATTGTATTTAGTCCAAAAAAACCTCACATCCTGTTAAACAAGACTGAAGGATAGACACTCTCATCTATTCACCAGTCTTTTTTGCACTGATGCAACTAAAGATGGTATACTAATTAACAACCAAGAATAAAATTTTGAAAGTACTTTTTGTATGAATTATAAACAGCAATATGGTTTCTGAGTAATTAAAATTAAAAAATTCTATTATACTATACTTTTATTTACCCACCGGATTTGTTAAATATATTTTGAAAAAAGTTATTCTTGGTCAATATTCTGAGTAGAGATTATTAAATAGAGATCTGCATATCCATTATACAAATTTCATGTACACAACTCCAAATCAGTCCTTTTATAGTTGAATCTGTAAAGTGGAAGGGTAATTTTAATTATCTAATTGAAATATGTTATAGCTAAGGCTATGTTTTAGTCATGGGTATTTTTAGTAAAAGTCATGGACAAGTCACCGGCAGTAAGCAAAAATTCAGGGCCCATGAGCTGTTCATGATTTTTACTATATAATTAATTAAATTACAACTTGGGCTGGGGGTGCTCTGGAGGTGGCAGCCCGAGGGCACCGCTGATGCTGGGAGGCTGGTGGCTGCTTCCGGGAAGACCCTCGTCCCCCCAAGGTAAGTGCTGCCCTGCACCCCAACCCCCTGCCCCAGCCCTGAGCCCCCCCTCCTACCCAAACTGCTGCCAGAGGGCGCACATAGTGCCTGAGACTGCTCCAGCAGGAGCCAGTGTGGCTGTCTCCAGGGCTGCCTGATCTGCTTGGGCTGCTCCAGAGCCAGCCACACTGGCTGCTGGAGAAGTCACGGAAAGTCATGGAATCCGCAAGAAATACGCTGCTTAGTTATAGCACCCAAAAGGATACAGAATGGAATCATTAAGAATACACTATCAGCATTAAGCAAAAGCAATATTCAGATATTTTATTTCTTCTGGAAATGCTCAGGAGACAAACTGACACGTAAAAAACTAAGGACCTTAAACTCATGCTTGGAATTCATTCCTGTGCCCCCAAAACTCCAAGTTAATACAAGTACATTTGAATGTACCAGACAGTGTTTAGGGTTTGATTTTGTTGAAATATTTAAGCTTCCAAATAAAACAAACAGGTGAAGGCAAATCTTATTAACCTGATCTTTTATCCTCTGTTTGATAATATCTTCAAGCTGAAAGGTGGTTTCCTCTGTGATCACAGGAGCTAAGAGGGCAAAAAAACACCAAGTTTAAAGTATTTAGAAACTAAATCATTCATGAAATGAAAAGGAGATTAACAGTTCTGGAGATGTTATTTTTGCATTGATTCTAACTGGTACTGCTTGTTCTATAAGCAAAACCAAAAGAACTGACAAAAATGCTAGACTATATATACAGTACTTTAGAGAGCCATATTGACCTGGAATGAAGATGACTAGGCAGGCTAGTAGGTTTATTTCCTCGGGAAAACTTGCATAGCATGAAAGTTTGAGAAAGATAACCAAGTTGTGTTGCGCTATAAATAAGTGGACACAAACAATGCGTCACTGTCATTTGATAAAGCTTAGTTCATGTCTGAAAGTTCAACAAATGGGTGAGGCAATAAAATTTCTATGTGGGAAAATATGGCCCTATAAATATTCTAGTTTAGGCACAGTTTGGGCAATGTTTGGCAAGTTTAAAAGGATGGTGAAGGGAGGACGGAGGGGGAAGGGAAATACAGACAGCATTTGTGTCCCACCTTCACCAGTAAAACAAACGAAGTACTTAACAAAATGTCTGATATTTAGCATAACAGTATTTACCCATTCTGACTGCATGGTCAAAGAGCAAAGATTCCTCCAAAAGGCTGTTTTCAGGTCGTTTTTGTCCAGTCACTTCTCCTGTAAGCTGCCAAGGTTTTTCCTCCAACAACTTCTTTTCTAGAGATTTAATTTTTTCATGCATCTGAAAGATAAAATTTTTTGAACATTGAAAAAAATTAAAAAAAGTTAAATGCACTTGTTAGCAACAAACAAAGGGAAATCAAGTTAGAGCGAAGAATATGAATAATTACTCCAGGTATTTCTAGATTCTTTACACACCTTTTGCCTTAGCTTTCTGTAAATATGCCACTATTTTATCATATTTTCTTCTAAAAATTTTCTGAAGCTTTCAGACAACTTGATGATATTTACAAATACAATCAACTTATTAGTTACATACCTGCCTTTGGCTCAAGTTTAAGCAGAAAACTTCAAATCAATTGCTTATGAAGGGATATAGAACATCTTAGTTACCTTTTCCTGCCTTTTCTCAAAAGAAGATTTTATTCCAGTGGGATCAGTTCTCTTCTCATCTGGTATATCTGTATCGTCTTCTTTTTCACTGTCCTCTGGTAAGTTAAAAGTAACTTTTTTAGAGACTTCTTTAGCTTTCTCATTCTTCTCCATTATGTCTATTTCATTATTTTCCTCAAACCTATAAACGTTAAAATGCCGTTACATAAATGGAAGTAATACATGCTTGTGACATTTATTGTTTAATATATTATACAAGCCACAGGTAAATGGCTCCCCCTTTTTAGGTAATAATGCTGCACACGTATTATTGCAACTAGATATGAAAATCGTATTATAGTTAATGTTTAAAATTAAATATACACAAGTTGAGAGAGAGGGTACTGTACATAATACATTTTCAGAGATTCCCAAAAACTTTTACTGCACTTTCCTTAAGACCTAACATAACCAGAAAGGTAGGCTTTTGGGTGACCTCCTACATCTAGTGGAGATATGCCTCCCCAGTTGAAGCAATACATAATTCATTTAGTTAAAGTCATTTACTCAGATCCCACATGGCAACAATAAAACAGTCTAATGACTCTTCTTTTCTAAGTCAAAAAGTAGTTAATTAGTGAACATGTTACACTGGCACTACTGAAAGCCAAAACAAGCACGTTAACAGAGAATGAAATATTTGCTACAAGATTTAAAAGGCTGCTCCTTCCTTAATATAATACTATTTTCTCTGACAAAGATACTCCTAAATTTCTATTTTATTTTCTGTTTAAGAGATGGTTTCACATTGTCAGTGACAATTCAAAGAACTGGCAGATCCCACAGAACAGTTACAAATTGTTCAAGTGTACATACTCATCAAATATGCCTTCTTCATCCTCCTCTTCCGTGTCACCTTCATTATTCTGATCATTTTCACTATCATTAGCTAGGTCATCATTGTCATCAATAGGGTCAAAGAAATCTTTATATTTCAAATTTCTAGAACTTTTAACTAACTGGAGAGAGGAGAAAATAAGAGGTTACCCAGTGAATGTGACAAGTCTAAGTGACTAAGAATCTTTCATTTCCATGAGGACCATGTTATATATACCTGCAGTATAAGATCTGCAATGGGAATTCAATGGGTTTCAACATTAACCACTGGTCTGGTAGATAGTGGCCTTAGTCCAAGTGAGACATTTTTAATGTCGTCAATTAATAGTCAATTCTATTTTAATTTGCTCAGAGACCAAGGAGCGGAAAAGCAGTGGATTTTAACAACTCACATATTTGCTGAGCTATGTGGGGTAGCTCATAAATCCCTGACAACATAAACTGATGCATGTTACAGCCATGTGTTATCACTTCCAGAAACACCTATTTTTCTCTTATTGTATCACAAATAAGATACTGAAAGAACAGAATTGTCACAAGCAATGTTAGTCAAGAAAGACTGAAAGTAATTTTTAAACCAGAATACAGCAGCTCAAGTTTATTCACGGCCTTATTAAAAAAAATAAGAAAAAAAGAAAAAAAATCTACAAACCCTTACGACACATACACTACTCACCCAAGTGACCCTGTCCTTTCCTCTCAGACTTTACCACTTCCACCTGTTTTGTCTTAAGTTGGGCCCTACTTCAGCTATTTGATCCACATGGGCAGACCCCTATGATCATGAAGAGTCCCAAGGACTTCAGTAAAATGCTGCACAGGCATGAAGATCCATCCAAATGTAGGCTGTAAACTCTTCAGGGTAGGGACTTTTTTATTTGATCCCACATATTTTTATTATGTTAATAGATCCACAGATTTTTAAGTCCAGAAGGGACCATTATGGTCATCTAGTCTGATCTTCTGCATAATACAGGCTATAGCATTTCATCTAGTAATTCCTGCTTTTAGCCCAATAATTTCTGGTTGAATTAACAGCACATCTTTTGGCATCTGATCTTGATCTTAAGATTTAAAGTAACGAGAACCCACCAAAACCTTGTTAAATTGTTTCAATGGTTAACTGTACTTTTCTTTTTTTTAAGTCTGCATTTTGTTTCCAATTTGAACTACAATTTCAATTTCATGTCAGTTTGTTAAGCTAATTCAAATTATATTGGCTTGTGACAAAAGTGTTTCTAATTCTGAATGCATATACCCTTACCTTGATTTTATCTTTTTCAGATTCTTCTTCATCCTCATCAGAAGGAATATCTTCAAAATAATCAATCTCCTCCTCTTCCTCCTCTTCATCATCCTCCTCCTCCTTCTTCTTGCTTTCTTCTTTTTCTACATCTTCCAAAAAGGCTTCCATCTCAGCCAAGCTGAAAAATTTATCATCCACTATGGACTTTTCTCTTGATTTTTTCCAGGTAGTCTTCTTCAACTTTTGAATCTGTTGCTCTAGCTCATCAACATCGAAGTCAACATCTGAATCCTCATCACTACATAGCTGCCTTTTCCTTGCTTTGGATTTACTTTGCTTTTCTTTAGCCTCACTTTCACCTTCAATACAGGCAGGTTCTGCTTCCATGCTATCTTCTTGTTCCATTTCCTTATCACTGCTAGTGTCTGCCACAAAGTCATCCTCTTCTTGGGCTGGGAAAAGGTAGAGATCTTTGTCTTTAACATCTCTAGCAACAGCTTTCTTGAAGTAGTCTAGAACTGCATTATTCTGTAGCTCTATTTGTTGCCAGATCTGTTCTTCATCAAAGTTTTCTATTACCAGTTTTTTTAAACGACTCCCACGCACTAGTTTTGTCCCCTGTGCTTTATGCAAATCATAGAGAGTCTTTGTCAATGAACTGAAGTCTGCAGCCAGTCCATCTTGCACACTGATAAAAACAAAATTAAAAACATCACTGCACATAACAACAGCAAACTGAAAAAATGTTAAAATTCAAAAGTCAATTAGAAAGCAATCTGAGTTATGACAAATGCATGTTTACAAAGGGAAACTTGTATAGCCTTAAGATTGTTCCTTTTTTAGATATTTGTGGAGTTCACTTGGTGGGTGCGGGGTTTACCAAATGGTTCCTCTGATGGTCCCTTTACATCTGTTCAGTGTTTTTGCAGCAAATGCCTGGTTGCCCTTCAACAACTGCAGGTTTTACTTTATTACACAGCATTTGCAGTCCTATTAGTAAAATCCTTTGAAATAAAAGTATTATAATTAAGCTCAAACTTTAAAACGTGTAACACGTATCTAGAGGTACTGAAATGAAATGGACCATAGTTAAGGCTGTGGTTTGTCACATAAGTCACCGATTCAGTGACTTTCCGTGACTTCTGAAGCAGTAGGTGCACTTGGCCTATGGGCAGCTCAGGCAGCCACTGCGCCAGTCGCACCAACCACTTGGGCCACCACCCCTTCCCCACATGCAGTAGCAGAGTTTGAGTGTGGGAGGGGGTTGGGGCCTGGGACAGGGGCTCCTCAAAAGCAGCAACATCCCCCTCACTCAGCTCTAGGCAAAGGTGTGGCCAGGCAGCTCTGTGCACTGCCTCCACCCAGAGCACTTGCTTTGCAACTCCCATTGACTGGGAACTGTGGCCAATGGAAGCTGCAGTGGTGGTGCCTGCACACCTCCACCTAGCAGCTGAACAAGGGGGATGTCACCTTAACCATAGTCTATTGCTTAGAGATTAACTAGTTTGTCATCTTTTTCTCAAAATACATTTGTTTGTAAATTTTCTTCAAATTTTAAATATACTCTTGGTAATCTATTCAGAATAGCTCAAAAAGAGGGGTTACAATGGAAATTCTCACAGGATAAAATCTAAGGTCCCCAGTCCTGGAACCAGATTCATGCAAAGTGCCATCCAATTGTGGAATGAAGGCCTAGGTTACAGTTGCTGTGTAGAATTCAGACAGGCCCCAAGTCTTACGCACATATACAAGGATTTCCTCATTTACAAGTAGTTTTTAAAATAGCTCCCCCTTGCTAAAAAGGATTTTACTCTGTGTGTTCCAATGAAATTTTAAGTCTCCTTTTTAACCTTAACTCAATCACCACACCAACAGAAGGCCATAGAATTTTGAGCTTTTATATATATACCTAAATTAATATTTCCCTAAATGACAAAAAACAGATTTAGGCCCATTCAAAGTTAGTTTTATTACTATAATTAAACAGTTCATTGTAATCATGTAAGTGAAACCTATATACACTGTCTTCCTAACAGAGAACACAAGGTTGGGTGGGCTAATTAACAAAGCACTGCCAGCCCAGAGTCTTGAAAAATCATAGATCAAGTTCTCAAAATCGTGAGATTATCTTAATAATGAGATTTTTAAAATACCTTGTTTCTAAACTTTTACATTATATTCAGATCACATTTTCAAGCTTTCTCCTGCAACTATGAGTGCTAGAGACTTACTTTTATTTGTAATGAAGGTATTTGTGCAACAACTAGCAAAATGGGGTCCTGGTCTATGACGGGCCCCAAAGTGCTTCCGAAATGCAATAAAATAATAATAGCAGACAGGGAGGCTTGGTGTTCGCCTGGCGAAAATCCCAGGGAGATAGGACCATCCCCCCTCCCTCCGCACGAGTGGGGCTGGCAATGGGGCCGCGGTGCGTCGTTACCCAGGGAAGGCAGAGGCAAGCGGGGGGGGGTGAGCGGGGGGGGGCGGGTCTGAAGCTCTTCCCTAGGATGAGGGAAGGGAGCGAGGGGGCAGGACGGGTTCTCGAAGGCTGAGAGGGAGCGCCCAGCGCGCAGCCAGGCCGGGCCAGGGGATGAGCGATCCAGGGGAGCCGCCGCGGCCTGCCCCCGGGCCGGGGATTTCTGAAGCTGGGCGAGGGGGTCGCAGCAGGGAATTTCACCTGAGGAAGCGCTCCGGCTGGGCCGCGGCGACACCTAGCACCTTCAGACACGTCTCCAGCCTCCGGCTGGGCGCCGCCATCTCCAGCCTCTACTCAGAGTCCGCATGGGGAGAGATCACACCAGGGCTCCGGCGAGCACGTCCGCCAACCCGCTCCGGACACCAACGCGGGCACTGGCAGAAAGGTTCCGCTTCGCAAGGGTTCCGCCTTGGGATCCTTCCTCGTCACCAGCCGGGCGGCCGTGTGTGCCACAGGGTGGGACATACTCCCGGAAGGGGAGGGGATCGCAAGGCCTGGGCACTCGTTCACGCCAGCAAATTCCTGCCCCCACGGGAGCAGCTTCCAAAACATCACGGAGGAGAGTCTCTGGGTGCCCATGGAAACCGCACTGCCCCCTGCACCACGTGGGTCACACGTCCTCGCCCTCCCCGTTCCCCCGGCCCTTCTCGCGCACAAGGCGGCTGCGCTGCCCCAGTCTGTGCTGCCCCTGCCAATGTCATACCGGCCTAGCTCCCGCCCCAAACTCCCAGCATGCCTGAAGGTGTGGCTGCAGTAGATGGCCATGCTATGGAAGGAGAGAGTCTGAGAAAGGCCCCAAAAGGAGGCTGTTCAAACTTACAGACTTGGTGTTACTGGCCAGTCACCTAGCATAGAGGCTACAAGGTTTTTCTCATATAATTTTGAAAATGGTAGGAGGGTCTTTTTCTCCACAGGCAAAGAGAAACCCAGGGAATCACTGATGGCTTGTACCCCCAAGTAAGTCCTGTGACTGTAGGTGACCAAGACCCACCCCTCTGCCACCTCCTTTCCTCTCTGGTCTACTCTCTGCCTTCACAGGATGACTTGCTTTTGAGAGTGAAATGACACCCAACAGAGAGAGTTAAAGGGGGAGGATCTGATGAAAGATTGGGAGTGTAGCTACGAGTGTTTTGACAGCTCTCTCAATCACATCCTCTCTCCCTCTCCCCATCACCCTGCCATCTATGCTCTCATGCATTAACTCAGTCTCTTACACATCCACTACATCCCCCAATCTTTCAAGCTCATCTTCCCCCTTTTCTACTTTCACTCATCTCTGATCTTCCTCCTTTCGATAGATACCCATTCCCATTATTGCAACCCCCTGCTTACAGCAACCCCCAGACACCCCCTTTTTGTATTTCCAATTACCCCCTCTTTAAATTCCCCAACTCCCTACCATTTCCTTCCCCCTCTCCAAACTCTTCTCCCCAGGAATCCCACTCCTCCACTTCCACATACATGTATGCTTATCCAGAATTCTCCACCCAAAACCCACCTTTGCATGGAATTCTCCCCCTCCCCATTCCTCCACAAGCCCCTGACCTCCACTCACTATATAAAGCTTCAGAAATCCTTTTTGTTTCACTTGGAGGTAGCAAATAATTGTTCATCCTAAGACTACAGTTATCTCCTTTCCTTTCCTCCCTGCTCCCAGCTCCCAAGAACCTGCAATGGCAAGACAATCTCAGATATTCCCAAAGGACAAATCGCAAGGCCAGTTAGGAATTAACAAATTCTCAGTAAGCAATATGCCAGCTATAGTTACTTTTGGAAGAGGCATTATAACTTGCTTGCAGTCTAGAAAACCATGTGTTTTTTTATCCAGTTATTTTGACAATTGTATTAATTCTATTCAGACAAACTTTTTTTTTTATTAGTTTCGTTTAATAAACAGTGTAGATGGTGGGGACAGAAATCTTGATTGTGGATTTTACAGTAATGTCACTATAATGTACTTATATATATTTATGTAATGTATAGTAAATAAAGTATGGGACATTGTTACTATAACAATTTTAATACTATATCTTTATTTTTTAACTATTCCCTTGCCTGATCCCTCCACTAAAGTAAAACTTGCCTCCTCTCTGGCCTTTCCCATAGTCTCACCACTAGTTGTGTAAGAGCCTTCTGCACAGCTCCCACCTTCTGGAGCAGTTGTCCAAGTAGACCTCTCCATCATTGAAACCCTACCTCTTTTTAAACAAAATATTTCCCCCTCTCAGTCTACAGCTCTTGAATGGTATCTTTTTATTTGCCATACAATATCTTTCTACCAACATTCCCTGGATTTTACATTGTATGGTGCTTGCACATGGGTAGATCCAGTGAGGATTTGCACAGCCCCAGGGACCTGCCCTAAAAAAGGAATTGCAGGATTGAGACCTAATTTTGCAAAGTGTTTTAGGGATACACCTTGTTTGCAAGGCACTATATAAAAATAAGTTCTGATCCTCAATCATTTGCCAGAATGACTAATCCCATTAAATGGGAGTACTTAGGAGAATAGCAGGCCCTAAATGGTATATTGTATAATTGTTGTTTTCTCCCCTTGGGTGACGTTAGTACTACCCTAGATTTGGATAGTTATTAGCACTGAACACATTTGCTAAATATAGTAATTGTACAGTCATTTTACTATGCAGTTTTGTCTCTGTGACCTAGATTCTAGTATTTTTTTTTAACATACATTTTCAGCAGACATTGAGAACAAAATGCCTGATGATATTTTGCATCACTAAACTCAAAATTCCCCCAGGCACATATTCACAGAACGGATGTATTAGCATGGATTAATGTTTTTCTTTCTAACACATTACATGATAATTTCCTTCAAGATTATTACCCAAGGTCAAACTATGCACTAGGCCAGTAGCTTCTGCAGCAGTTGGGGAGTGGTGTGGGAAGGGAGGAATTCACCTACCTCCCAGGCTGCAATTTGCAAAGCCGTTTTCCAACTGTTATTCTCTGGGGTAATAGTAACCTTGTCTGCCGAGTGGTTCTTCCCATTCTGCGGAGTTCTGGCAGGTAGATCTACATAGTAATGGATTTATTGGTCTCATCCCAGCTATTGCCACAGTCCACCTCTTAAAACTTCCTCTGTGGGCTGGGATGAAGGGAACCCTCCACCTCCAATCCTGAGGCTGAGCTTTACAGTGCTCAGAATGTTCATATATGGTGTGTACTCTCCACATACACTCAATTCCACTCAGAGCCTTCCACACTCTCATAGAGGGAGAGGGGAGACAGAGAGAGATCCCTATTTGATTAAAGCTATTACGCAGTTTTGGGAGTCTTCAAGGTTGTTTCAGTTAGGAGAAGAAATTGGTGGTGGAGTCAGGTATGATATCTTTTTGCTACAATCCTGTTTATCTACAATGAATTATAAAATCCTGTTTCCATGAACACAGTAGGACTCAAACAACAGAAGATTATTTGGTTACTGTTCCCAGCCTCTTTCTACAGCACTTTACCCAAAAGCGCTCTCTCATCTTTTTTTTCTGAAGCTCTTACTACTCGGGCTTCCTTTGCTGTGCCTGGGCTTCTTTAATCATTCCTTGACTCAGCTGCTTCTCTCACATAGTTCCTGACTCCAGGGGCTAGGGCTTTAAGGGAAAACCATTCTTGCAAAACTCACAATAAAATCACAAGAGTTGGTGACACTGATTTTCATTGCCCCAACGCGGTTTCCAGGAGAAAGTTTCTCCACAAAATGAAAAATCAGCATGTTTCAAGCTATTAAACATTTTATGTAGGAGCAAACAACAGAATCGCTTCTCCACCGAGTCACTGGTGGTGCCGCTCAAAGCCAGAGGCTGATTTCCTTTTGCAGAACTGGGCTTGTGCCGCAGTTCTCGGCCCCTCCCGGAGCCCTAAGAGAGCAGCTCCCGGCAGTGGCAGAAAGAGGGGCTGCCCCGCTGGGAGCACAGCCCGGCCCCTCCTGCCTTTGCCGGCTGTGCTCGCGGAAAGAGGCTCTCGATAAAGTTAGATTTGAATAGCCAGGAGTCAAGATGGCAGCCTGCGTGGGGAAAGCGGCAGCAGGTAGACGCTGAGCGGTGCAGCGTGAACGGGAGGGGAGCGGGGTCTGCACGCGCCCGGGCTTAGCGTCTTCGGGTGTCAGCTCCGCCTTGTCCCCTTCCCCGCAGAGAGCCCTAAAGCACGAGCACGTTCAGTAGCCCAACTGCGTCCTCTCAAGGGGCTGGTTCGCAGACCCTGAACATGCGCTGAATAAGGGGGGCAGCTGGGGAGTGACACGGGTTAAGTAGGGGGAGAGTTCATGGCAGGGGAATTGCACTTGCTAAATATAGGGGTAAAAAGAGGATATACAAAGTACACCTGCCAGAGGAACAGTGTGTACTGACAACCGTGGAGGGCGTGGAAGGAGAATTGCACCTGGCAAAGATATTTAGGGGGAAGGTACAGATTACACATGCTGAGTAGGTGAGTGCAAATGGGTGGTTGTTCATGCTAAGTGGCTTTTCGGTAAGTGACTCAGTGGATGGGACATGGGACTTTGCCAAGAATCCTGGCTTGTATTTTTTGACTCTGACATAGATTTGTGTGATGTTTGGCAAGTCACTTAGCTTCTGTGACTCAGTTTCCCTTTCTGTAAAATAGTTGTAGCCTTGTGAAAGCTATTGATATTGACAGATGAGAATTTATTATTTTAATTCATTGTGAAAAGTCATGAAATTGTGTGTGACAAGTATTTCTGTACTCTAATTTTATTTATTTAGTGTGTGATCCTAATAATTCAAACTGCTGGGCTGTGGAGTATTGCAGTTTTAGATTCTGATCGTTCAAGCAGCTCTGCATGGTCAGATCTCTGCATAGAGCCCTCTTGTCTTTAATAGGTGTACAGTGTTTTCCCCAGGAATTGAAATTGGGGGGTGTTTGAATTTACATAAGGGGTCAGGACTAAGGTGGGGTGTATGTCACCATAGTAAAAACTGAAAAATGTTTAATGACTTTTTTATTAGATTTGACTCATGTTTTAAAATCATCACACATTAAAGTTGGCTACTCCAGCCTTCTTTGAAGCACTACATCTACATCCTTCTTGGTTTCTTGTTATAATTTTGCACAACTCTGTTAATTAACTTCTTGAATGCAATGTGTTCATCTTTGGTGGCTTCTCGTGGGTCCAGTACTTCCATTCCTTCAATTGGTATGCTCACTAGTTCATTCACGTGATCAGGCAGAAGTCAGTGTCATTAAGAACACAAAATTTTATTCAATGATGAAAAAGAACGTTCAATTGTAGCTGTTGTGACTGGGAGTAGCAAGAGATGAATTCCTACTTCTTTCATTCCAGGAAACATAGCATAAAGATCAAGTTGAGCCACTAGTGATGATAAAAAAGAAGGTGAAGTCAAATCTTCATTCGTTGTATGATATTCCACTCTGTGTTCAAACTTTCTATTCCAGTGGTCCCCAATGGCGCCCACGGGGGCATCTTAATGCGCCCACGTCCTGGCCCCCGGGAGAGCACCCGCTGGCATTTCAGTGGTGACGCCTCTCACTGATGCTGCTTGTCGCCAACAAGTGATGTCATCGAGAGGCATCGCCCCCGAATTTCAGCGACGAGGCCTTTCGATGACGTGGCTTGTCGATGGCAAGTGGCGTTGCCGCCGAAATTCAGTGGCATTTCGGTGGGTGCTCCACCACCGCAGTGGTCGTTCGGCAGGCGCCCGCCAGCCAAAAAGGCTGGGGACCACTGCTCTATTCTGTCCTGAGCACATGGCAGCCCCATTGCTGGTCATGCCTCCCTCCACTCAACTGTCAGTGTTTTATAGGACAGGGTTCTGTAAAATCTATGTAGAGGTTGAGTAGAATCTAGAAGTCGCTGTTGTAGATTTGAAAGAAAAAAGTCTGTACTCTTTCAGTTGTCTTAACAAACACTTCTTGTCCTCTTCACTTAAGGATTCAATATAAATGCCTTCATTAGTCAACTTCTGGACTGAAGTCTTTGTTTCTTCCAGTACTTTTTCATGGGTAGGTCTCTGATTCAATGTAGCTTCTATTGCTATACAAAGATCTACCACTGTTGAAGCAGATGGCATTGTTTAATGAACCAAGTGGTTTCAAAAGTAGACTTACAAGAGAGAAAATGGCAATAGTCTTCTCTGAATGTAGTAGCAAAAGTAATCCACCAGCCTCGCTACTTAGGGTACGTCTACACTGCATGATTATTTCGAAGTAGTTTAAACCGATATTACAAAACCGATGTTATAAAATCGGTTTTGCGCGTCCACAATGCGATCACAAAATCGATTGCTTGCGTCCATGGTCCAAGAGAGAGATAACAGTGTATTATAAAATCAGTTACAGCGGGCAGCTGCTCTGGCGTCAGTATCAAGAGGGAGCCGCTGCAAGAACGCAACGACCGTTGCTTCCACCTACCTGGGCTACACAGCAGTGCCCCCCCGACCCATTGTTGGCATGAATGTTATGAAGAATGCATGAATAGATCCACAGAGTTAGTTACTGAGATCAAATGAGGGGGAGGGAGCCGCACCATTGGGCTATGAACAGTCCAGCATTAGAATCTTTTCTTTACGGGCAAGAGAGGAAGGGGTCTGATGAAGCTCAGCCCCCAAGGTGATAAGATGAAAGACAGTTACCAAGGCGTTCTTGTACCATCCACTGTCAGAAAAAGGGAGTCATTCCCATTTTCAACGCCCCGGAGCCCCGGCCACACTCAGCCAGGAGCACTCAGCTGGGCGGCCGTCTACCCCTGGGAGGGGGCAGAGGAGCGGAACTGCTTCTTCAAACCTGCAGCAGCATCGCGTCTGCCAGCAGCATTCAGTACACAGAGGGTGAACATTTCAGTACTCAAGGAATTATTATTTTCACTTTTTGTTTACCGAGTGCTGGAGGGGGAAAAAATGAACGAGCTGTTCCGTGAACCACGCAAGACATCACCGTGTATTACGCTGCACGACATTGCGCGCAGTCAAAATGCAAAATAGTTTTGCAGAGACCGCTGTGGGAGAACTGGTAGCTGAAGTCCCTCATTACCCCTCCCTCGCTCCAAATGACCATTCTCTTTGAGTGTCTTGGCTTCCGTTACGGTGTCACGCACCGCTGTGTATCCTGTAGGTTTATTTGAAAACGCTTTGGATTTCCTGTTCTTTAACCGGAAGCTTCCTGATAAACTGATTTTGTCTCACCATACAGCGATCAGCACTAGTATTCCGTAAGGTTCAATTCGGAGCTACTTTTGCATTTGAATGCATCCCACCCGTGGGTTTATCACGAGCTCAGAACACGTGAAAGCAGGAAATGTCAACTGTAAAGCTCTTGGGGATCCCTGTTTTACCGTCAAGATAATCCCTCCGCATCGAGTTCGGATTGCGGACCAGAGCGGTCAGTGGTGCACTGTCCTGCCTAGAATAAATAGGCAAGTGTAATAGAGATCCAGTGTGTCAGAGAGCAGCAGGTGCTCCCGTGTCAGTATTCACAGGGTTGCCCCGCCTGCAAGAATGCGCTACCGTGCTTTTTCCTCCTCCCTCAACCTTCCTGGGCTACGTGGCAGTGCCCCTCCCCCATTTGTGTCCAGAAGTTGTAAGGAAAACAGAATACTAGAAACAGAGAACTGTAAGTGAGATACATGAAGGTCGGGGGGGAGGGCAGTTTGGAGGCAGCGTTCCTACGGCTATGACAGTCCAGGCAGGATGGACTCTTTTATTTAGAAACCACCAAAAATAAAAGGGAGGAATGACTCATTGCCCAAATGTGATTGCAAAATTTTCAGCGGTTTATGATTGTGGGTTTTTAGCCGTTCTGTTACTATCTAGACTAATGGTTTGTCGGTTGATTGTATTAGGCGGTTCTTGGGGTGGCAAGGGTCTGCAGACCGGTCTACCACCAGAGAGGAAGAGTGGAGAGGAGGGTACTGCTCTTGCAGTGCAGCATTCGTACACTAGGGGTGACATAGAAAGTAGTCAAGGAATGAATTCTTTCCCTTTTTTTTCACGTGGTGGTGGGGGGAAAGAAACTGAGGAGCTGTCCTGAATGTGATTTGAACCTACAGATATGGAGATAGGATATTTTCAGACCTGGGCTGTGGACTGTGGATAGCCTGGAGTCCTCAGTTCCCTCCTCCCTTGACGTTTATGGAGTTTCATGGGCTTGTTGTCCCGCTGTGTCCGCAGTTTTATTTGGTTTGGTTTGTAACGGAGCTGGATACACGATTGTTTACCACTACAGCGATCATATTCTGTATCCCGTGAGGTGGTCTGCTGGGAGCTCGGTTGGACCAGCCGTGCTGTCAGGTCACGCTGGACAAGCAGGAAATGTAATTCAAAAAGTTCGCGGGCTTTTCCTGTTTACCTGCCCGCTGCATCCGAGTTCAGATTGCTGTCCAGAGCGGTCAGTGCAGACTCTGGGATGCGCCCGGAGGCCATAACGTCGATTTTCACAACGAACCCTTAATTTGAATTTAGCGCTATCTCCTCTCGTTTGGGAGGAGTTCCGAAATCGATTTAAGGGAGGCGGTTCTCGATATTAATGCGACGAGTGTGAACGGATTAGCGTTAGGTATAATCGGCCATTAAAAACCGATTTAAAGTCGCAGTGTAGACCCTGGCCATCAGGTCATCCTCTTCCAAAGTCAGATATAATGATGGAATAATTGTTAAAGACAACAGCCATGGATAGCTCATGAGAAAGCCAGAGGGTTTTCCCAGGTTGGGCTAATTTGAACTTCAGTCCCAGTGTATCTTCTATATTTTCCAAGATATTCAGTCTTTTTGGACTCTTGCTGAAAAAAAGAATAATAATGAAGACATTAAATTTATAGGTTTTTTTTTTTTTTTTTTTGGTCTTTAGAAGAGTCTGCAGCTTGTATTAACACTAGTTGGAGTAGATGACTTCTGCAGTGTGTATAGGAGAGATTAGGGTTACGCTTTTCTCTGAGCAAAGCTTGTACTCCACCATGTCTTCCAGAAAAGTTTGCAGTTCCATCAAATGCACAAGCAGCCATCTGTTTGGGGTCCAATTGATAAGCATTTAACTCTTTTAAGATGTGGGTTGTCACAGATGGAGCCAATGTGTCTTCTATACCTTGAACATCTAGAAATGCATATACTGGCCTACCACTGACATCAAGATAACGTACACAATGATGTCATACTTGATGCTCATTTGCACTGGTGCATTCATCAGCTATGTATGCAAATTTTTTGAATGTGGGGAGAGAGTTCTTCACTTTTTCAACTGTTGAGTCTTTCGCTGTTGCACCACATGCTTCTAGCCAGTCAGTTGAGTTTCTTGCAGAAGGATAGTGAGCATTTGCTGGTCTTGTTCAGAACCACTGTTCAACTTTAGGATGAACAAGTGACAATGCACTTGACATTGGCCTGCAGTTTGTAGTGTGTGATATCTCTTGCTTAAATAGAAAGTATGATGCTACAGCCATATTTGTTTGCATGAACTGTGTTGTGTCTCCAGCATTCTTAACTGCATCATTAACACTCACTGGTGTTGTCCTTGGTCAGTGGAGACTTAGAGTTCAAAGGTGCTTTCAGTTCACCTCCCAGGTGGGGGGAAGCAGGCACCATGCTCGTTCCTCAGCTGCTCAATGTTCGCTCTGGCCACTGTTGTTCGTTGTGCTACCATTCACTCCATCGCTCTGTTGCCAATGGCCCGGCAGTGTCACTTTCTGCTGCTACTGTGACCTCTGCGAGTTTGTCTCTTGAGGTTCCATCCAGCTCTCAGTGATTTTCATCTGAGCTCTGTGTGGGAACCTCGCTGCTAGTGCAGACTGGGCCAGCTCTTCCACAGAAACACTGTCCCACAGCAGGTCTAAGCACTTAGACCTGATTATCAGTGATTTCAGCTGCAGTGGTCACTTAACAAGACAAAAGACTATCTATGAAGCCTAATCAGCTCTGTCTTTAAACTGTGGAGAGGGGCATGTCAAATAATACTTGTGACTCAGGCAGACCATCAAGCAAAACACCTGTCCCCACCTTCTCTCTTGATGCCCTCAGTCAGCACAGGCTAAGTACAGTTCTACTGCCCTTTACTCATACAATAAGAACAACAACATTTGATTCCCACCCCCCGCCATGTATTCAAGTGATTTGTAACCCAACCCCAGCCAAAATCTATCGTTTGGGCAGTGCAGCTCTGTTTGCTGGATACCTAGGTAGATTAGGTGTGAATGTAAATACAATCTGGGTCCTGAAGCCTTTCCCTCCAGCCCCAAGCTCATCACTAGCTGTCAGGGAGAGCTCATTTAGAGTTTGCTTATAAATAATAATTTGAAATTATTAAGTCGGCCAACATCACCAAAATGAATGCACTGACATTGTCATAAAAACAAAAGCTGTATAAGAAAGCTAGTCTATCTTCATACTTTTCAAATCTATTGTACTTTTTCAGATACACATATTTTATCGTACTCTTTATATGCTTTTAAAGTATGTATTAATGTTTCAATTTCAATTAAAAAATTTCCAAACAATCACTAAATTTGCAACACTGCATGTAACTAGTTCACAAAACTGGGAGGTTGGGGAAATTCACAGGAGTGTAGGGAAATCCCTGTAGGTGCAGGATGCTATCCACAGAGAGCTCCTTGAAGGATCACTTCAGGACATCATTTTTCTTAGATATGTAGAATTAATGCATCTTACAAGCAAACTTCCCCACTTTCCACAGATGAAATGTGCTACATACTCACATTTTTTCTTATTTTCATGTGTAGTTTTTACATTAATAAACTTTTGCAGTGGTTTTTTGTTAGCTATATTGTTAAATGTAGACAACTTTCTATTTGTAAATAAAATAAAGAACTCCTCCAAGTTGTCAGTGCAAGAGTGTTAGACTAGTTGGTTGGTTTTAATATTAAGCAAAATAAAAATTTTGGATTTATTTATTATATGAATAGGATTTTCTGGAATGTACAGATTGTTCAAACAACTCTTAAAATTGGATTTTGTCTTGGTTAGAATCTTCTGTTTTTTTGTGAAAAATAAAGTGTGTTTATCCTTATCGGGCAAACATGAACTACAATGCTTACTTTAATGCTCAGCTTGGAGGTTACATGTAAACTTCTCTTCTTTCCCTTACGTGGAGACATGACTCCTTTCTCTCTGAAAAGTAAAGACGGTTTGATCTCGATTATGGTACCAAAACTAAAAGATTGTGCAAATTTAGCCATGGCCTTGATCTCAGACAGGAACTATCAAAGAAGAAGCGAAGTGCTGTCTGGTGATTAGTAAGATACAGGCAGCTAAGATACCTAGGAGCACTCAGTCCACCTTATGGGATAGTACAAACTTTCTGATTCCCTGACTTCTGGGGTCGTCTGGAGCAATCCCCAGTATAAATTACAGAAGCCCAAAGGCTGTGTAAATTGTGCTAGCTTGTTAATGGCACTTGGAGATTGCTGGTGTTTAGGAATAACTAACCCATGCACTGTATCTGCTGACCTCAGGGGCTGGGACATGGTGTTGGATATAGTAGTGGCTCTAGGCCACAGGAGGACCTTCCTTCCTCTGGAGTTTTAAGGTAGCTTTCCTCAAGCATACTTGAGAATTGTGCCTAAGGACATCATCCTGTAACTGTGATTCTCATGTATAACCTCTCTCACATGTATTATTATTGAGTTCAATGGGGCTCTGCATGTGTTTGATGATGTAACCATTTAATTGGTTATGCAGCTCCCATTGACTTCAATGGTGCAGGATCAGATATTTTATTTTTGTAATGTGTTGTAATTAAGTATGTGCTGACTTAATTTTATGATGGATGCTGCATCTTCCCCCCCCCCCCCCCTTCTTTTTAAATTGTTTTGTCTGCTCGTGGAGGGAGCTATGTTGTGTGTGTGTCTGAATTCTGCTGAACACTCTACTGGTGCTCATTGAACACCAATATAATGAATTAAACTGAATAGCTAGTCCAAATAGATACTGCTTAGAATCATGAAGAATTATTTTTTTTAAAATGACATAACATGCATTCTATAATCTCAGTGAAATGGGGAAGATGACAAAGAAATACATGAAAACAGGATTCACAGAATTTTCTTTTAAGGGCAATGTCTCTGAACCATCCCTAGAAACATGAGACACCTTTAGATGGGTACATTTAAAAAGTAGGTCTTCAAAATACCCCTTGGACACTGAGGCTGACTGCATTAGAAGAAGAAAGAAAATAAATTTCACGTAAGAATTTATCTAAACATGGTCAGCATTTGCAAATTTCAACCAGGAAAAATGTTTTAGTCAAAATACCTCTGGGCTACATAAGTAGAGAGCCTGGTTTTTCTCTTATATACAGTGGAGTAAATCAAGAATAATTCAGTTAGTCAATGGAGAGACATTTGTCTGACTAAAAAAATCTATCCCAGAGACCAAAAAAACAATCACCAGAAGAAAGCAAACGTACTTGCTTTAGATTGCAAAGGCCATGTTTACACCATGGATGCTACAGCGGCATAGCTATAGCACCATAGCTATGCCACTGTAACCCAGTAGTGTAGATGCAGGCTACAGCAATGGAAGAGGTTTTTCTGTTGCTGTAGGAACTTCACCTCCCTGTGAGATAGTGGCTAGGTTGTCAGAAGCATTCTTCCATCATAGGGGTGTCAAAACCAGGGCTTAGATTGGCCAAGGTATGGCGGTCAGTGGCATGAATTTTTCCACACCCTTTAGCATTGTAACTATGTTAACCTGAGTTGTTTAAGTGTAGAACAAGCCAAAGAATATGTAAACTGGAAAATACGTAAACCAAGTTATTCTGTATGTGCTACAAAACATCCAAAGCCTCAGTGCATCCGTGGCACAATTTCATAGCAGAATTGTGCATTTGAGGGTGTGAAGAAGTTGAGAATACATCAAAGGCTTCTGATACTCAAGCTTGGCCTTAACGCACTGGGAGCTTTGACACTGTCTAAAGCAAACTGGCATAAAATGTAACTGCTGGTTTAATGTATACATATTTTTCTCATTCTGGCACCAGTAGTCTAGTGATTGGAGAAATGCCATGCCATGCCCTGCCCTGCCCTGCCCTGCCCTGCCCTGCCCTACCTTGCCCTGCAGTGTAGCTCCCTGCCCCCCCCAAAAAATTCCAGCACCCACTGTCAACAGATTAACTTTTTGGCAAGCCATTTTATGTATCAGGATATGCAATTTCCTGCAATAGCATGGACAAACTTTACTGAATTAAGTTTAAGTATTTTAGGAGTAATTGTATTAAAAAGGCAAATATTTATGCATTCTTGTGGGATTGTATGGGACTTCTTTAGGAAACATGACTAATGGAAGCTCTGGGAAGTGTTGTGAGCTTCAGAAGATTCTTCTAAACAATGGGCCAGATAGGAATGAACTTTTAGGGCAGGTCTACTTTACTGCTTGTCAATCTAACTTACATTGCTCAGGGTTGTGGAAAAGACACCCCCCAAGGGACAAAAGTTACAGCGACATAAGCATGTCCATACTGGTGCTATGTTGTTGGGAGATGATCTCCTGCTGACATAACTTCTGCCGCTCACAGAAGTGGAATAATTATGCTGACAGGAGAGCGCTCTCCTTTCGGCATAGAGTATCTTCACCAGACACACTACAGATGTACAGCTGTGCCAATCTTGTAGCGCTTTTAGAGTAGACCCTGAAAGTTGTGTCTTTCTCAGGAAGTCTCTAGGGGGTGATGTATGCAAATATAAGGAGAGGACCTTTTGTCTGTTGAGTGCTTGTTATACGAGGACAGATCAGAAAGACCCAAACTGGATAAAAGAGTGACTCACAGATTAACGTGGGTGCCTGTTTTGAGCCAAGGCAGTTACGAACTTGTGACCACAGAAGAACCCTTTGAGGGGTTTGAAGGAGTGTTCATCTGCCAGAGCCTTTGTTGGAGTTGGGGTGATCTCTGAGAAGCTTATTAGTATGTGTGTTTGTTCTTTTACTGTTTTTAATATCTTCTTTGTGTAACCCTTCTGCCTGTCTGAGCTGGCAGCAACAAGGGCCAGGTTCAGTTTCTAGGGGTTCTGTTTCAATAACACAATGCAAAACTGGCTCAAGCCCCCACCCAGTGACTTGGGACAATTACATACCACCCCCCGGGTGCCTCTCAGAGGCAATACTTCCCCTCTCGCAAGCACAGAGTCTGAGTGTAGCAAAATCCTTTTAATAAAGGAGGGAAACAAAGCGGCATTATGTTGGGGAAACACCACAAACAGGATTCATAACACAAACCGTGAGCAAAAGGCAGCGCCCGCCCCCCCCAAGTAAGTTTGGCGGTATCCTTTTCCCCTCACGGTGTTAAGTCCAGCAACCCAAAAATCACCCAAAAGTCTCTGTCCCTGGTCAGTGCAGCTCCAGACTTTAAAAAGTTTATATGCGGAGTTTTACCTCCCAGCCCAGGGAGCGGGAGGAAACAGGACACAGCAGTGTTAAGGGGCACCTTACATGGTCCAAGCCTGACTACCCTGCCTCTCCATGCGGTTGTTCCGCAGCTATCCCCATTAGCCACTCTACTAGCCACTCCGCTCTCCACCAGCCATCCCATGAGCTGCTCCAGCTGTTCCGCAAACTGCTGTGCTCTACCAGCTGTCCCACAAGCTGCTCCAGTCATCCCGCAAACTCAAAAGGAGCCCATAACAGCAGATACAAATGCTTGTCCCAGCCTCTCTAAATTCACTAGGTTTTGGAACCCATGGCCCTTGTCTAGTGAGTGCTACTTAGTTGATGGTGAGTCCCTCTGTCATAAAACAGTTTCATTGTCCTTGATTCACATAATCAGGGTAACAAAACACTTTATTCTTCCTACCCCAACAACAGAGAAACTGGGGATCCTACAGCAGCAAAAGTGACCATTTGGGCTGCTGTTGGTTCATGCTAGGTGGGGTAGGTGTGCCTGTGCAAATAAGATCAGCCCCTGAAGTTCTTTTCCACAACTCGCCATAATTCACCACCAGATGTCAGGGTAGAGCTCATCATGACTCTGCTTACATTGGTAAGACTAAATTTCCTAGCAAGCATATCTGTGGGCAATTGCACTGTTAATAGCCTCTGCGGGTAAAAGCAAAGCAGGCCTGTTTAGGCACTCTGCCTTGCTGGGGAGTTCATAATTTAGTCAGGGAACCGTGCAGCTTGGAAAACCCGTCAGGAGGGAAAGAGACACAAGGTTCTGCCCAAGAGTGGTAACTGCTGATGAGCCGGAAGCCTGAAAGTGGGTGCCCTTGCTGGAGTTTGTAATCCTAATTTAAGCCCTCTTTCTCATGCTGTAGTTTCCTCTGATTATCTCTGCAGTCAGCTGAGGAGGCCCTAGACATTCACACAGACCATATGTTTGTTATTTTCTGTTCATAAGTCTAATGAACTGTCTGATTTAATTAAAATATTTATTTTACAACAAAAAGTGTTTAAAATTATTTAAGTAATGGCTTAAACCATTTACAACCCCTGTCCCAGGGCTGGCAGTTCAGTTCTACTACAGTATTCTTAAAACTCAAGCATTTTTAGCAAGCTAAGCAGAAACGGGAACGTTCAGTATTTGGAAGAGAATATCAACCTAATTATTATAGGTGAATCAGTAAGTGGTACTCATCCTCAAAGATCTGAATTTGCACCTACTGAAATCAATGTCAAAGCTCCTATAGCCTTCAACAGTGTAGAAGCAAGACCTAGATCAATACTGAATCACTTCCCCTGCACAGATCTTCAGTATTATTCTCCAACCTGGAGCCTTAGTATGGATTGGAGATTAATTAATTTCAATCAATAAATAATCAATCATTCAATCTCTTAGACTGCCGTGATCAATAAATATTCAGTCTCCTGAGGGCTCAGCATCAGGAATATTGATCAGTATCATTAGAATGAGGCCTGGGCTATACTGCAGAGGGGTTCAAACTAAGATACGCAAGTCAAGTATCTTAGTTCGACTTACCTTGCCGTCCTCATGGCAGTGAGGTGACCGCTGTGGCTCCCTCATCAACTCCGCTTACTCCTCCTGCCGAGGTGGAGTACAGACGTTGATTCAGGGATCAATTCGTCTAGATGTGATAAATCAATCCCCGATACATTGAACACTACCTGCCGATCCAGCGGGTAGTATAGACGTACCCTTAGAGACCCTAGAAGCACATGAGACACGATTGCAATTTATCACACGTCCCTTTATTGATAAATCCACTAAGCAGATAAACAATCCCACCAACACTGAAATACAAGACCAGATACAGAGATAGTATTAAGCCCTAGGACTGGCATCACTCATATCTCCTGCTGGGGGAATTTGGAGTGTCAGTTATTATCTTAATTGTCCTCATTAATCATGGTTGTCATTCTGGTGTCTTCCCCCTGTGTTTTCTCACTCCCACCCCAGCACACAGGCTGGACAACAACTTTTTATCCTAAGATATGCTTATGCCTGCTCATGCTCATAGATATGCATAAGGGGTCCAACCCCTTTTTCCTTATCCATACTTCCGTATTAGATTAATTTAGGGATGCCCCATCTCTTACTGGGTATCCGCTTAGTACCCCTTATTCTCATTAATACTTATGTACCATAGCAACTTGAGCTTATTACGAAATTCCCCAAAATGTTATTATTGGGCATCTTGTGGTATTAGCTGGTACAGTGTGCCATAGTTTCCAGTCTATTACTACGTGGTTTCCAGAACATCAGTATTTAACATACATTTTACTGTAATTTTACACTTAGCTGGTACAGGATTATTTTTCAGTCAACTAGTCATGCAAATCAGTTTCAGGCCTAAGGCCTTGTGTGGCTAAGCTGAGCATCTCACAGATCTGAGAACCTATGTTACAACATTAATTAATATTTATAGTTTTCCTCTATATTCTAAATATACTTAATCTCACTTATTCTTTGCACAGGCTTCATCCTCTGCAAAGGCAGCAGGAGCAGTATTGCTGTACAGATGCCTCTTAAACAATCTGTGCAAACTCGGGACCTTCTCTATCCCCCACCTCCCATAAAACCCCTACAACCCAGAGAAATGGCAAAATCCATGAACCACTATATCAAACCACTATTCCTAATTATGAGGTCCTTCCTTCTCTAAGCCTCTCATCAGGAGCGGCTCTGTTTTTTGCCATCTCAAGCACGGCAGTCAGGCAGTCTTTGGCGGCATGCCTGCGGGCGGTCTGCCGGTGATGGGGATTCAGCTGTGTTTCTGCAGGTGGTCTGATGGTCCCACGCCCTCGGCACCTCCTGTCGAATTGCCTCCAAAGCCACGGGACTGGTGGACCTCCCGTAGAAACACCGCCGAAGGTCACCTGACTTCCGCCCCCGCGGTGACTGGCACTCCGCCCCCCGAGGCTTGCCACTCCAGGCATGCGCTTGCTGCGCTGGTGCCTGGAGCCACCCCTGTCTCTCATGCATCCCAGGTTTTAACTCCAAGCTCTCAAAGTTCTCAGTGCAATTGGTTCATAGCCATTCACAGGTAAAAAGCATAATGCTAAGTCTTGGACGGACGTGTGTGTGTAAAATGAAAATCTCTTATTCTACTGACAAATATACAACCCTCACAATAGTTCAATATGAGTAGAGAGGAGTCCACAGAAGCAGGTTAAAGTTCAACAGGGGCCTCCTCAGAGAAATACACAAAGAGCTCAGCTGCCATAATTGTTGGTCCATGTTGTTTCTCATACCAATGAGCCTTTCCATGCACTAAATTCTCTCAGATCTTATTCACCCATTTCTGCCTGGAATTAGACCCCTGTCTTTATGCCAGTGGGTGAACATACTGTTAGTGACCTTATGCATACATTCTGAGCCAAATTCTGCTCAGTTTCTCATGGAAGTAGTCACACTGAAGTCAGAGGAACTGTTTGCATTAATAGAGCAAACAAGATTTGGCCCTAGCAAATGCTTTGAGATGGATGACCCCTAAAATGGCTAAGAAAGGGATAGGGTGGCCAGGTGTGTCAGGGTTTCAACCAGAAAGTCCAGTCAGATCTACTGACCAGATACCCAAAGTCTGATTACTATGGGTGATGGAGGCGTCAGATGATCACCCACACCAGCCTGTACTCAGCCGCGGCCACCTCCTACCTGCATCGGGCAGCTGCAGCTCCCAGCCCTGGCTCCACAGGCAAGCCCCTACCGACCCAGGCAAAGAGGAGTGGAAGGGGGAGAGGGGAAAAGCAATAAGCAACATGGGAGAGAAGAGGAGCAAATGGGGGTTGAGGCCTTCGGGGGAAGAGGCATGGCAGGGCCTTGGGGGGAAGAGGCAGGGCATGACAGGGGGAGGAGAGCTGGGTCAGGGAAGATTCTGGCGATTCTGCTGGAGTGTCTTGTATTTAAATATTACAAAGTTGGCAACTGTAGAAGGATGCTGTATGCTAAACAGAATAATCCTTAGAATTCTTTCCAGCTTTAGAGCATTTCACTAATTTTTTATCCTCCAACAGGCCTGTGATATAGGAAGTATTAGTCTATTATACAAATGTGAAACCTGAGAAAGAAAGAGGCAAAATGCAGGGGCGGCTCTAGGCACCAGCAAAGCAAGCAGCTGCTTGAGACAGCCCATTTGCAGAGGCGGCAGCTGGCAGGGATCCTTGGGGCCTTTGACAGGGGGCCTTGGGAGCTGTAGTTCCTTGGTTAACTCCCTGCCTATAGAGCAGGGGTCAGCAGCCTTTCAGAAGTGATGTGCTGAGTCTTCATTTATTCACTCTAATTTAAGGTTTCTCGTGCGGGTAATACATTTTAATGTTTTTAGAAGGTCTCTTTCTATAATTCTATATTATATAACTGAACTATTGTATGTAAAGTAAACAAGGTTTTCAAAATGTTTAAAAAGCGTCATTTAAAATTAAATTAAAATGCTGATCTTATGCCGCCAGCCTGCTCAGCTCACTGCCAGCCTGGGGTTCTGTTCACCTAGGCCAGCTGTGGGCTGAGCAGGGCCTATGGCCGGGACCCCAGACCTGGGTGGGGAGGCTTCAGGGGTCGGGGCAGAGGGCTGGGCTGGGGTGGGGTTCATGGATGAGGGCTGGTGTGTAGTGGGGGTGTAGGGTAGAAGGCTGGGTGTAGGGGGGGTCAAGGGTCAGGGCAGAGGGCTGGGTGTGTGGGGGGGTGCATGGTAGAAGGCTGTGTGTGTGAGAGGGTTAGGGCAAAGGGATGGGACTGTGGGGATGCAGAGCAGAAGGCCGGGTGTGTGTTGGGGTGGGCGGGGTTCAGGGCAGAGGGCTGATGGGTTTGGAGGGTGCAGGGCAGAAGGCTGTGTGTGTGAGGAGGTTCAAGGGTCAGGGCAGAGGACTGGGGTGTATGGGGGCTTCAGGGGAGAAAGCTGTGTGTGGGGAGGGTCAGGGCAGAAGGCTGGGGGG
>NC_133777.1:55535884-55586921 GCF_003597395.2 Chelonoidis abingdonii
GCTGATTAGGGCTGGGGGGCAGGACTGCAACAGGTGGCTGCGTGCCACTCAAAATTGGCTCGCGTGCCATGTTTGGCATGTGTGCTGCAGGTTGCCAAACCCTGCTATAGAGCCAGCCCTGGAGCAGGGAAAGAACTACATTTCCTAGCATTCCCTTGGCCACTATCAACAGGAAAGGGAAGGGGAGGGAGTATGGTAGCCAAAACCTCATGCTGCAGCTTGCTATGAATGGAGAGCTCACTGCTAGAGCTGGGTGGCACTGTGAATGGGGAACAAGTGTGCCCAAGGAGTGGAAGGCTTTGGCCCAGATATCCCCTTCAGAAGACATCGCCAGACTGGATTAGGGATACTGGTGTGACCTCACCTTGCAGCCCCCAAAGAAGGATTTGGGTGGACTAAATGGACAGTGCATCTCTCTATCTGAAACCTAGCAAGGGAGGTATGTGGATCCCACTAGAATTTAAAATGAAAAGTAAGGGAGGGGAGGCTCTGGACCTGGGCAGTTTTAGATACAGTACCAGGCACGTAGGAGGATTTCCACTTGTGATCCATAGAAGCAGAAATTGACTTTTCCTTTTCAGATTTAGCTAATATTCAGAAAGGGAATCTACCACTTGCCTTCCAGATTTGAACACCTCAAAATTCAGGAGTGCTCAAGCTCAATTTGGGCAGCTGTTACTTCATTTCTCCCAAATCAAATATACTGATCCACAGTAATTTGCTGTAGAAAAAGTAGGATAAAATTGAGCAAGAAATGCTTCCCAGTGGTTTTTAGGACTGGAATTGCTATTTTCAATAGCCATTGCCTTTTTTTTAGTTTTATTTGTTTAAAAGGAAGACAGTAATATTTCATTGGCAAATTCCCCATAGAAACAAAGAGTGGAACAAAAGAATAATAAAGGGACCTCAACTTTTCCTCATTTGTGGAGGACAGTCTTATAATATGCATCCAGATATCCTCCAATCACACAAGCTGAAAATTGTTCCACTTTACTGCAGTTCTGTAACCATATGGGAACCAATCCTGTCTGTGTTCTGTGCACATCCAAAATTCCGGCTGAATGACCCGCGCTTGGATCAAGTTACCAGTGACCCAGGGCTTGGGTGGCAGGGGGTGCAGGTGGAGGGGGCAGAGCCCAGGGCTGGGGCAGCAGGGGGTATGTGGGTGAGCGGGGAATGGTGGGGGGGAAAAGGGGAGCCCAGAGCTGGGGCAGCATAGGGTGTGTGAGGGGGGAGAGCCCAGGGCTGGGGTGCGGGTGGGGGGGAGAGCCCAGGGCTAGGGCAGCAGGGGGGAGCCAAAATTTTTTTTTCTTGGGGTGGCAAAAAACCTAGAGCCGGCCCTGGCAAAATGATCTACCCAACATCACAGAAGGATGGAATAGAAGAGATGGAATAAAACTTGGGAGTTACCGGCTCCCACTCTTGTGGCTTAACACTTGATCACATCTCCCTCCATTCGGAGGTAACTAAGACTGTTCAGCTTTCTATAGGTATTTGGGATTTAGGAATAAATATATTAGTTCTTTATTATGTTTAGACAGGTTTTTTACATCCTCATTTCTACTTCCATTTCTATTTTATTAAATGTGAAGCTCTGAATAATACAGAAATAATGTACAGGTTAGTGGTGTGTAGCTGGCCTTTAAATTCTATAAACTTGTGCATATAATTATGAAAATATTATACTAAGCTTCACTGAAGCTTAAAATTAACTTTTTTAAAATCCCTATTGTTGTTTGTAATGGACACATCTGAGCATTCATGCTATAAATTCTTCATTTATCTCCTCTGAATTAATTTAATTTTCAGAACAAAAAAAAGCTATTGAACTGACAGCAGTAGAAGAGGAAATGCTTCTCTGCTATCTTATTATCTCTGTCTTTAGCCCACTGGTGAAACATAATTCATAAATGTAAGGACACAGGAGTTATTTAGGGTTCATTAAAAAGGGAAAGGATGTGCACTAATTTTTTTTTCCCGAAAGGATTATGACGATGTCATTCAATTTTACAGGGCTTCTTAACAGATTGAAAACTACAGCACCCACAGTACGGACTTTATCAGTGTCTCACACCTTGGCTCAAAAAGTTCCATGCTCTTTGTGGAAACTGGGACGACTCAATCATGTAGCAATTGTGGTACCTAATTTGGAGAAGGCCCAGTCTTTTTACAAGAGTGTTTTAGGAGCCCAGGTGAGTGAGACAGTTCCTCTTCCTGAACATGGTGTCTACACTGTTTTTGTGGAGCTGGGAAACACAAAGCTAGAACTGCTGCACCCTCTGGGAGAAAAAAGTCCAATTGCAGGCTTTCTGCAGAAAAACAAGGCTGGAGGAATGCATCATATCTGCATTGAGGTATAATACACTCATACGTTCTATTATATTTTTAAAAAAATCTTTATCTTGTTCAAGGGCTTCATACTTTCTAATAGAGTCAACCTGAATAAAAACCCACATTAGTTATGCTGAGTCATTATTATTTGGGAAATTCCACTGAAGACCAGCAAATAAAAAGTGAAGTTGCAGTATGAAATTCAGGCCAATTTCACATGGTCATTATACAAGCAGCTTTATTTTCTTTTTAGTCTGCCCAAACTGACTTTGGCATTTGTAATGTGCGGGCTGAAAGAAATGAGGACAAACTCATAGAATGTAGCAATGTCCTGCTAAGGTCACTAGGCAGGTGGCAATTTCTGGATGTTCAAAATACATGCACTGGAAAAACCTGGTGTGTGTCAGTTTTTATATATCACTTATAATGGAGTGCACAGGTGTAAATTAGGGCATAATCAAAGACAGTGGGGTTTTAGCAGAGTTCCTGCATTTGATATTTAGTTGAAAATTCAGTATGCATGTCAGAAAAGAATCTCGGGAAAACACGCAGAGCTGTGTTGGTTCTCAGAGATGAGAGTAGTAACATCTTTTTTCAGGTAATCAGAGATGAATCTGGATATTCATAGGGAGTAAAACTACTGAGCAAGGTGGTGGTGGTTTGTTTTTTTTTTTGTTTTTTTTTTTACAATTACTTTTCAGAATAGAATCAAAGTTAAAAATTATCACAATACACACATAGTTGTATTGCATATTGTATATGGTCCTCATATACTTTATAGGGCCCTGTCTCATAAACACACATACGTATCTTTAATCATTTGAGTAGTCCTGTTGAACTTAATAGGACTACTCACATGAATAAAGTTAAATTGATTGCCAGATTGTGTCCATAAACTATAAGTATAGTAAATTACATACTTACAACGAAAAACAGAAAATTCTTCACATGCATAGCATATCCAAGTTTTCCCCCTAAATTTAAGCCTCCATATTTTCAAAGTGGAGACTGTCAGTATAGATAGGTTTCAGAGTAGCAGCCGTGTTAGTCTGTATCCGCAAAAAGAACAGGAGTACTTATGGCACCTTAGAGACTAACAAATTTATTTCAGCATGAGCTTTCGTGAGCTACAGCTCACTTCTTCAGATGAATAGAATGGAACACACAGAAAAGGAAAGATATTATACATACAGGAGAACATGGAAAAGGGGAAATATGCCACAACAGGTAAGAGTCTAATAATGGATGATGCTATCATCACCTAGGAGAAAAAATACTGAAGTCGTGATAATTAGATGACATAGAAGTGTGAGGAGAAAATAAGGAAATAGATTCAATGAGTGGTAATGACCCCAACGCCCTTCCCTCCAGTCTCTGTTTAAACCTAAGTTAATGTATTAATTTGTCATATATAATTAGAGAAAGGTTCAGCAGTCTCTTTGAGTACTGTTTTGAAGTTTCTTTTGTTGCAAATTGCCACTTCCAATCTGCACTGATGGTTAGAGAGGATGAAAGTGTTTGTTCCACTGGTGAATATTATGATCCTTGATGTCTGATTTGTGTTCCATTTATATTCTTTTGCATAGAGACTGTCCTGGTTCTTGGCCAATGTACTCGCCAGAGGGATGCTGGCACATGATGGCATATATCACTTTGGTAGATGTGCAGGTGAACGAGCCCTTGATGGTGTGGCTGATGTGATTAGGTCCTATGATGGTGTCACTTGAATAGATATGTGGACAGAGCTGGCATCGGGCTTTGTTGCAAGGATAGGTTCCTGGGTCAGTGTTTATGTTGTAAGGTGCCACAAGTACTCCTAGTATAGATAGGCCAGTCACCGTATAACACTGCTCAAATGACATGTAGAGTAGTTGGTATCACAAACCTGCCAGCTCACATTATTCTTACAGAAAATGTATAAAAAAATCAGCAGTGTAGTACAAAATTATAAAAATTGGATAGGACAACTCTCAAGATGTCAGATTAAATCTTTCTCATAAGGGTGTAAATATCAATTACTTAAATCCATCCTAACTTTTTTTTTTTTTGGCCTGGGATTATAGGAATCTTCAGCTTTAGACTTTATGCAGACAGTTAACACCATTAATACCTAATACTGTGATAACTATTTTACCTGAAACTGAAAGACACCTTCATGCTTTTAAAGCCTTTTATCTGTGTTAAAGTCTGTAAATTGATACTTTATGTATTAATTTCCTATTTTCTTTATCACAACTGAAATATTATAATTGCCCTGAATATTTATTATTTAATATTAAAACTTTAGAATGTATTCTCCACTGAACGAGAAAATAATCTTGAAGGTAGTGGATTGGTATTAACAAGTAAGATTCAAAAATAGTATTGAGTGTTTAGATGGAAACTCCCCAATTTTCAGTTGCTATGGAAATTTTTCATTGACTGTGGAACAGATGCAAGTGAAGATTAAAACAAAAAGCCTTAATTCAGATGTTCTTACATATGAATTGGAAACTTGTCATATATAGAAAAAAGGCTACAATTGGCTGTTTATGAGACAGGGAAAACAAACTCCCACATTTGACTATCTGCTGGAATAGTAGAAGGACTATAGGTCAGCATTGAGTTGACAGGCTAGGGGAAAATCTTGCTCATTAATAGTTGCACTTATATCAGTCTTTCACAGAAGGAACTCAAAACATTTCACAAACATAAAAAAGGTATTCCCATTTATAAAGGCATTAAATGAATCATAGTGAGTTTAAATTAGTTGTTCTGGGCTAGACAGTAAGTCAGTGGTAGAGGAGGGAATATAACACAAGTCCCCTGGGAATGGCTACCAGTCTCCTGCTTTAACTCCTTCCAAGGCTGAATGTTTTACATTGGCAATTATAGATTCTGTTCGTGATTCAGGTTAGCACAGAGTTCCTGGGCTGAATTTGTTCTATTCGCATGGCTCAATAGTTTAGAACCTTGGTAAAGTATTAAATCATATTAGTCTATTTCTGCAATAATAAGAAGTTACTTTAAATAAATCCTTTTAATTAATGACTTACACAGAAAAAAAAACCAGAACCAACAAGACAAAAGGTGGAGGGTGGTGGGGCAATGATTTGCCCACGTATGGCAGTGTATAATTATGCAGAATGCTGTTTCAGCATATTGAATTTTAATACAAGCGATGATACAGTGTATCATTCATGATTGTGGGGAAAAATGGGACAAAAAGCATTCTTTTATTAGTTCTTTTTTCCAGGTTGCTCATTGATTGTCCTTTTGAATAAGAGGCATTTTTGCTGCATTAAATTATGATCTACTGTTTCCAGAAAAATACAGTTCCTTTTCAAGAAGTGTAGACTTTGCCCCACAGGAGTAAATTTCTGCCTATGGCTGTGTGTCAGGGAGGGATGACTGCCCCCCTTCCATTTCCCAAACAAGGAGGAGGGAGGGAACATTTAAGCCCTTTAAACACAAAGGCTTGGCCTACACTAGGAAATGTGGTCAGTATAACTACATCACTCAGGGGTGTGAATTCTCCTGTCGATCTGCCTATTGCCTCTCCGAGAGGTGAGTACCAATGCTGACAGGAAAAACTCTTCCATGGACATAAGTAATGTCTTCACAGAAGTGCAACAGCGGCACAGCTGTGTTGCTGCAATGTTTTAGGTGTAGGCTTAATTTTAGTACTGTGACAGTGACTAGTCCCCTTGAAATCAAATTTAAGCACACATATATAGTGGATAATAAATTAGAGAAATTCAGTAGATCAGAATGTTTTATATTTCTTGTAACTACTGTATCTATTTGCAGTTCAAGAAATTAAAATAAAAGACTAATTCAATCTACTCAAATTGCTATTAAGCAGAATTGTTTTGTAGTGCTATTAGAAGAATGTAAAAGACTACAGCAGAACTCAGGAAGTGGGGGTGGGGAAGACAGGAATAATATGTGGTAAGGGCTGTTTAAAAAACAAACAAACTGCTAAGTAATAGAAATAGCAACACTACTTAATTACAGGTACAAAGAGAGGGACAAACTAGAAATCTTTAAAATGACTGGGGGGGAGGGATAGCTCAGTGGTTTGAGCATTGGCCTGCTAAACCCAGGGTTGTGAATTCAATCCTTGAGGGGGCTATTTAGGGATTTGGGGCAAAAATCTGTCTGTGGATTCATTCTGCTTTGAGCAGGGGGTTGGCCTAGATGACCTTCTGAGGTCCCTTCCAACCCTGATATTCTATATCTACTTAAATCTACTTAGGAGCTGGAGTGTTGTTTGTTTCAAAGATACTTCAAGAAGCATTCTATTCGCAACACTGGTGGTATTCCATGTAGAGCTCTGTTTGCAAGAGAGCTGTGACCTTTCATAGTGCAGAATTTACTAAAGATGACTGTCAAAGGATGGCATACTGTTAAGTCTGAAAAATACAAGAAATGTAGCACTCAGTCAGCCTTTGCTGGAAAATGTAAAAATACTATGTTAAAAAGAAATGTATATTTTCAGATGTAACAGGTCAAGTGAGCTCAGATCCACAAAATCCAGGGGTCAGAGTTTAAATTAAATGGATGAGAAGGGGCTCTTGGCTGCTAGAATTTTGCAGGAGAGTCTTAGTGCTAAAAT
The DNA here is from genome assembly GCF_003597395.2 of Chelonoidis abingdonii. Lineage (NCBI taxonomy): Eukaryota > Metazoa > Chordata > Testudines > Testudinidae > Chelonoidis > Chelonoidis abingdonii. The sequence continues at coordinate 55,542,813 of NC_133777.1, forward strand.
TTCTCTGAACAAATTCAAAAGAGTTCAGATAAGAGCATCAAAAAAGGCTTTCAGCAGCTCTAGGGCTTCCATTGGGATGGCGTGATTCCTATGTAAGGCCAAATGACAATGGGCAGCTCAAGTCTAGCCTAGAAAAATGACCCATTGTAGTGGGGTTGAAAATAATTTGCTACTGGCAAAGAATGGTGAGAACATTTTAACACCAGTTACAGAAAGGATATTGGACACCTGGTGGAACAGGAGAGGAACCTGTTCTTGATACACACAGTCACTAAGCAGATATTTTCCTAATGGAGGTGCACCCAGAGACTCTCACAAGTCACTGTCATTATTATCCCTTGGGATGCAGTAATTCACTCCAGCTGAGCCCAGCCACATTTCTCCTTCTGGCTGGTTTAGCTAGCTATCTCTGCAGGAAGTGCAGGCAGCTGTGATGATTTCTCTATTCAGGGGATGAACCTTAAAGGGTTACTACCCATCGCAGAATGTATTATACTTGCTAATTTTAGGGACCCCTTAATTACATTTTTTAAAAAGCAAACTGGTAACAGTATGTGGTTGACTGCAGTGACTTCGGAATTTTTAAAAACAAATCTCAGTTGAAAAGGATTAGGATTTAGTGCAAATGCAGAGGAAGTAGAATTCAGTTATATAAAGTTTATGTTTTCACAATTGCGTCTTTTAAGCTTATCCATTTAGTTATGTCCAGGCACCTCAGTCTTGAAAAACAGCGCTCATGTTATTTTAGTGCCAGGATTTTATTAACTGGTAGTTGTGCTAAACTAAAAGTTAATTTTGTTCTTCCAACAAGCATGCATTAGAGATCTGGGTGACTCAGAGTCTCACTTTATATTAGCAGATCCAAAGTAACAACCATTTGGCACAACTTAAGGATTAGTCCATGTTAAATACTGTTATTAGATTGCCCTGTGTGACGCTACTTTTACTATGAAGTACAATTGCCCAGTAAGAAAATGGACCACAGTCCGGTGTGTATTATCCTCTACTATTCTTGGTAGTTCAAGGTGTCTCTGAGGAGACCAGTTTATACCAAACCTAACTCTGGTAAGATGAAGATGAACCTAAGTGAATGGTACATAACCTCAGGATTTAATGAGTCAGGATTCTGTCTTCAGTTAAACAGGAAAACATTCCTTGGTTAATGATATTCTAAAGCTATACAATCTACTGTTTAGGAACAATGTGGAGTTTATAGCTATTGATTTTGATTATTTATGAATTGTGCATTATAAAGTAACTGAAAGGTTGATGCATTATAGGGGTCAATCTCTTAACGTAGCATTTTTGGATTTTAGAACTATGTAGTGCTTTATCTTTATTATGGCACTACACTATTGTTCCTAATGTAAAATCTGTGAATCATACACTTTAATGTTCCACATTGTATACATGTTTATTTTTATAAGGTTGATGATCTAAAAGCAGCTATGACAGAACTGAAGGAAAAGAAGATCCGAATATTGAGCGACGAGCCCAAAATAGGGGCGCATGGCAAGCCAGTGATTTTTCTTCACCCTAAAGATTGTGATGGCGTCCTTGTAGAACTTGAGCAAGCCTGAGCTGTAATTCTGAAAGATGAAACTATGAACTAATTCCAAACCTAATGAGATGTTGTTGGAATATGTATTATGCCTTGCACCGTGTAAAAATCATTGTACATGATTCTTTCTTGTTGATTAAATGCATTACAGCTCTTAAGTTGTGAAATGTGGGGAAATAACACTACATCTAGGAGGAAGCTAAAGCGCTGTTAACCCTCCTCGTCATTTGGGGCTATGACTTTTGTTTTGTTGTTCAGACCTTCAAAAATAATATATTTAAATGTGTTTGGATTCTATTAGACTATGAATTCAAATGGTAACATAAGCTGAGATACATATACAAGATGTAGTCATTTATTTTGTTATATCACAGTTTGCAGCATAATTTTTATATATAGATTTCTAGGTTACCCCACATAATTTTGCTCTATATTATCCACTTCTAGATGTTAAGAAGATGGCTCAGATATTCCTGTAAGAAAGAAGTCTACAAGAGAACATTTTATTTTCTGTCTCCACCATTATAAGCATTATCTAAGCTTCACATTGATTGGTTCATTCAATTATAGGATCCTTGTATTATTGTATGGATGTCTGTGATCGCTAAGCAACTGTTCTCTATCATAACAATTGCTGCCAAGAAAACTGTTTCTAAATCACCATTTTATAGCTTTATGTATTTTATATATATGAAAAAAAATCAAGATTGACAGGGGAATAACTGGTTTATTTTAAATATACTGTGAGTACCAAATGATTATTTTGTTTTAGTTTTGTCAGCAGATATATCTCTGATTTTTAAATTTAGCCCATACTGATTTATTCTGTTTTCTTCCTAATTGATCTCAAGTGCCTGCACTGAAATCTGACTCTTAGGAAAATATATGCGACGTACAAAAAAAAGGCTAGTGATTAATATTTAAATTTATATTTTGTTTTCCAATACAAAAACATTTTCAAGTGCTATCTTATTAAAATTTGTATGAATTTTTATTTTACCAAGAGATAAATAAAGTCATCTAGGTCCTGGTGCTGCAAATACTAACTTTATATCTGTGAGTAGTTCCACTGAAGTCAGTGAGACTACTCATGTTTGAGTGTTTGCTAGATGGGACCATAGTTTATAAGTGGCCAAATCCTATTCACTTTATTCTCAAGAAGGCTCCTGTTCACTTTAATGAAGCTAATCATATGAGTAACATAAGCACCAGTTGGCTCAATCTCTTCTTTTACATTTTTTTTGGAGGGGGAGGGCATCTACAACAGAAATAGAAATTGCATATATGAAGGCCACGTCTTTAAATGTTAAATAAATAATAAAGATCGTTAAAGGATTTATAAAGAATCAGATTATTCTGTATTTTATAGGATAAAACATTTCTGAATTTTACTCTCTTAGAGTGATGGATGCAATATAGAGGAAATGTTTCAACCTTTTAGAAAAAGTTGGTTTTTAATCCAGTTTTGATCTACACTGGTGCCCAATTATTATGGAAGTTAAATAATTTTTGCTTTATTTCCTGTTTGCTGCAATAAAAACAGATATATTATGGTGACCTGAGTCAGATTTAATCAGGACTTTGAAGACGCTGAAAGCTTGTATGGTGTTCTTCTGAAGCCAGAACCTTAATAATGCAAGAAATCAATTTTTATACATTAAAGGTGTTAACTTTGTACTCACAGCTCTTTTCCTACCTGAGAACCAATTTTTACTTCAAGGAAAATGGATTGAGCCTTGTGCAGGGATATTACATGTGTTCAGTGAACTATTTATAGCAGGGGTAGGCAACCTATGGCACGGGTGCTGAAAGTGGCAAGCGAGCTGATTGTCAGTGGCACTCACGCTGCCTCGGTCCTGGCCACTGGTCCAGAGGGCTCTGCATTTTATATAATTTTAAATGAAGTTTCTTAAACATTTTAAAAACCTTATTTACTTTACATACAACAATAGTTTAGTTATATATTATAGACTTGGAGACTTTCTAAGAATGTTAAAATGTATTACCGGCACGCAAAACCTTAAATTAGAGTGAATGAATGAAGACTCGGCACACCACTTCTGAAAGATTGCCGACCCCTGGTTTATAGAATAGTGAGATTCTGCAAGTCTAAATTTCGTAGATAACTAAGCCAGTGAAAGGTAGGTAAATACTTAATTTTATTCTGCTAGTCTAGAAATCCTGGTTATTATTTTAGGTAGGGCTGCTTTTATTTTCAGATCATTTGAGGAATAAGAGGCTTTTTTTTTCTTTCAGAATGTATCAAGAATTAAAATGTCAAGATTATAGGGGTTTTGTTGGCTAAAATTATTGGATACTTGTCTTTGAACCTGAGATTGTTGAGTTGGGCTAGAATCATAATAATTGGAGTAGAAGGACTACCAGGTTACACTCCTTTCTTCCCCCTTTGTCCTATCTAAAGAACTTTAGTGGGTTTATATGCCCTATGTTGACTGAGAACTAGCTTGACTTGTTATAGTAAGTAGGTTGACCAAGAGTGGATGAGGGTCTTGAGTGAACAGGACTTTTTCTTTTTTTTTTTAATCTGATATGTTTTTATTCATACAGTGCCTGCTATAGCACCCCAACAGATCTTAATCAGTTTCCTAGCTATTCAAGAGTACCTATCTGCCATACAGTATTTGCAGCAACAATTACCAACAAGTTCTCAACTAATTGACTTTAGAGAGGGTTCCATGGGGGGTAGGCAACTGCTCCCTTTGCTCACTGTAACTATCTCATTTTGGGTTAGGGGTAAAAACTTAAATCACTGAACACTTTGTAGAAAATAGTGTTCTCACCTTACTCTGAAGAGAGCACACACTATATACATTAAAACTTATCCTCTCTTTAGAGGAACTGGACATTCAAAAATAAGCCTAAACTGATAAACTCAAATTTAGCTACTCTCACTCCACTCCACTGAAAGGACACGCGCTTGTGCAGACGCTTGGTGAAGAACCTATGACACAGAGCGGGAGGGGAGAAACAGGGTGAAGATTTCAATTTGGGCTTTTGTTAGCCTGAGGAGAGGCTAGCTGTAGCAGTAAATGTAAAACAAATGTAAAGACTATCTCTTCCTCTGGATGAAAAAAGAACTGAGGAGGAAAGTTGCCTGCTGTCTTACTCAATGATAAGGTAGGAGATTGTGATGCATACAAAAGCAGAATATGTTAAAAACCATCCAGCCTATTGCAAACTATTAATTAACTGGGAAAAGTGGAATCCTTTTTGTGGTGAATTTCAAAGTGCTTTATAATGGTAAATATTTTTCTATAGCAGCCCTCACCTGGAAGAGTTTGAAGCATGCTCCATTGACCAAAGTTTCCCTGTCTCTGAACTTTACCATAGGTGACAGAATAAATTTCTATATAATCTTAAAACACTTGTCTTCTAAATTCCTCTTTCAAAGCAGTGGGAGTCCTGGGTGGTTTCCACCTTGCAGGACTTCCCCTTATGTGCACGCACAAAATACTGTTGCACTCGCCTCTAAACACAGACACTTAAACATCAGGACAGATTTTCTGTTGATTTCCCCCGCCCACTCTCTAATTTTTTGGAGCAGGATGGAACAGATGTACACAAAGGCATATAAGCCTTTGTAAATATAAAAATCATCTTGTGTCTGAAGAATTGCAATCACCCAGTGTACTTCTGGTAGATCCAGAATTAACTAGCTTTTTAGCTGGATGTGATGTTTTGATGACTGGTCAAACCTGCTTTAGTGGTGTTACCTGACTTCGCCGAATGCATTGTCCGGTTGTGGTAATAAATTATAAATTTATTATAAATTCAGTTATAAATTTACCTTTAGTCAAAATGGAATAATTTATCATACATCTAATATAATGTGTGTGAAACATGGGAATATTACATGCTGTAGAATGCATAATTTAAGACTGATTTTCTGAACTGCTAACTTGCAGTAGTGCAGTTCTACTTTTCATTAAAGTACAATATCTTTTATATTATGAAATTAAAAAATAAGGTAGCCTCATAACAAATGCAAGCAAATTACATTTAAAATATTGACTTTGTTCTTGAAGTCCAAGGTGATAGCTGCACTGTGACTCTTTCAAAAGTCTCTCTTGTTTCATAAGAAAGCACAGCATACCAGTAATGTTATAGTACTCTGATATCTACAAAACAATGGAAAATTACAAAAATAAGAAAAAATAGAGATGGTTTGTATTATTGTAAGAGATGAAGATTTTAATCTTCTGTTGCTTTGTTCATTCATTTTCAAGGGTAATATGGAACCTGAACCTGTTCCCATGACAAAACCCTTGTGGACTTCATTGGGAACAGGAACAGAGCTCTAGTCTTGTAGTAACAATTCTAGTCCCCTTAAATTAAATGGCTGTCACAAAGGTCATAGGACCTAATTGTATCTGGGACCTTTTCTTTGTTCTTATTGGGCCTGATTCTGTTCTCACTTACCATAATGTAAATGAGGAGTAATGTTAATGGAATAAATTGAATGACAGTGGTGTAAAATGGGTGAGAGAGAAGAATCCGGTCATCCTCTTCTCATTTGTAGCCTTCAGTGTTTTGCTTTTGGTCCCCTTTTCTGATGCTCCCCCATGTGTCTAGATGATCTCATAATTGTGGGATGTTGCTCATATCAGAGGAGTCTGAGACTTCCAGTATCAATGATGGCATTCTAGAATGTTGCATTCTGGTTTCTTTGTAGTTAACATGGAAGTCCATTTTATACATGCATAATACTGCGTGTGTGTGTGCATCCTTTTCAAAAGGTACATTAAAACTTTTCTCTCTGCTGAAGTTCCCTCCCCTGTAACAGTCCAGTTAGCTGAGGAATTCAGCAACTTTATCATCTTAGCTTAATTTTTATTTCAGCTTTGCAGATCATCTTTGAAAAAGAAAATGCAGCCAAAGCACTGTACGCACATAAGTATAAAATTTAGTTATTTGTTTTACCATTTGTAAATAGTTTCTGGAACAAGAGGTTTTGAGTGTGTTGGGTTATTGGGCAAGTATAATCAAATTCTCTTCTTCCCCCACTTCCAGCTTTCCAGGATGTTCTTTTTCCCTTCTCAGAGCCTAGGGATGTTCTTATTTTACACTGGCTAAGGAAGCTGACACAAATTCCTTTGCATCCCATCAATGTTACTCAATCAACTGAAGGCTTCAATGTCAAATGATGGAAAAGATCTTCTCTCTCTTTTCCTCTGTACAGCTCCAGTTCCTGTCCACCTGGAGAATAATGAGAGAGAAGGCCACATAACTGAATCCAGTTCCACAGGTGGTTGTTAAATCAAAAATAATTTTGTACTGCACTTATTTTTAAAGAGAGAGAGTGTGCATCAGCAGAGTTGTAAAGCTCTGGAATCACTGCATCTCTTCAGCAGACAGCACAGAAATTGTAGGATTGGACTCATGCTATTGGGGTCAGGAAATAAGATGTTATAAAATAAAGTTGCTATTGAAAACGTTATCTTTAATTATACCTAGTCCTAAACTAAAGGAAAACTTTAAAACTTCTTATATATCTGCCTGTTAAAACTCAACCTTACAGTTTTGCAGATATGCTAAAACACTACACGGAATGTCATTCCATGTTTCTACTCTCAAGTTCAGATGAAGTCATTGCAGTCCTGAGGAGAATCGCTCCCTGCTCAAGATTTCAGTCTGAATTCAATTGCTTTTATTAGTGAATTATATATAATTCTTCATCATATGTTTTGGTAGGTTATTTAAGTAGAAATTATTCTGTAATGTTAACTTCACATCCAGTGCTAACTATTTCCTAGTAGTGCAAGAGCAGGCTTAGAAAGCCATGGTGTAGTTACAGTGCTTTGGAGGAATTCCTCCTGCTTGTTCAGAACCTGCTCTTGGGCGGATACCTAGAGCATTAGTGCTGAATGGGGCCTGGAGTATACTGTCATGATGTGTGCACAGAAGATTCACTCTCTGGAACACAGAGGGTGCTTCATATGCGTGGATTCCACAGAAGAAGGTGAATGAGTGGCCTGGGGCCCTTGTAGGTGGGCCAGGGAACACATACCATACTCCCTCTGGCCCCCCTGAAGCAGAGAATATGGCTTCTGCCCTGGTCTCTATATGGTGTGCAGCAATGGTCATTCACCCTCCATGATGGCATAGTGGCACTGGAAAGTTACCTTTAATGGGGCAAGAAACAAAGCAGCTCTGCCTAAGAACCTGCGGCAGCGGATTGTCCAGTATCTCCATAAGAGTTTCCTGGAGATCTCTGAGGGAGATTCCTGTGAAATGAGGGAGTCAGTCAACAGCCTATTCCGCTTATCAGACTAGACATGTGGTGGGAGGCAAGCCTACTTTCTGCAACTCTCCTTCCCCTAACAACTCACTTTAGTGATTCCCAAAATCAAATCCACTTGCCGGAGGCTCCTCGCCTGTTTGTGCTTTGCCAACATCTGACAGTTGTGATTGGCTAGCCTTCTCTGGGATAGAAAAGAGCTCCTGACTGCATGCATCTCTGACCTCCAAGTCATCCTCTGCCTTTGGGTCCCCCTCCCCCGCCACATACTCATCCAAGAGTTCCTCCTCCTGGCTTGGTCCACTTTGACTGGCACGTGAGCTACCAAAGTATCCACAGTGGTCTTCGCAGCGGAGGTGGGGTCACCACCAAGTATCGCATTCAGCTCTTTGTAGAATTGGAAGCTCAGGGGTGCCTCCCTCACCTTGTGGTAGGCATTCCACAGCTCCTTCACTTTGACCCTGCACTGCAACGTGTCCCAGTCATGGCCCCTTTCTGTCATGCATCGTGAAATCTTTTCATAGGTATCATAATTCCTACAGCTGGAGCATAGCTGGGACTGGACAGCCTCCTCTTCCCAAATGCTGATGAGGTCCAGCAGCTCAGAGTGATCATCTGAGGGCAGGGCAGTAGAGTTCAAACTGATGACCAGAGAGGCGAGAACAGGCATTGTGGACACCTCCCGTAGGCCAATTGCACCCCTGTAATCGACCAGGGTGTAGCCCCAGCACAGAAAGCTGTATGCCTCTCGTTGGGGTGGGTTTTTTTACAGTGCTACAACTGCACAGTTTCTGCGCATTAAGTGGCTTGGCAGTGTTCACACCTTGGGAGTTACAGCACAGAAAACTGCTTTACTGTGCAGAAACTTGCCAGTGTAGGCAGGGTCTTATGTTTTGTAGCAACCCAAGCAAGAGTGGTACCACTTATTTTGCATTTTGAATATCATCTAGCCAGCACCCAATACAGTGATACTAATAATTAGTTGATATGAGAAACCTGCAAAAAATTATATACTATAATGCAAATATGACTCTTGAATTGTGAATAAAACATTATGAGGCATGCTGTCCCTTAAAAATAAGCCTTGTTCAGTACATTTCCTTGAAAAAATAGGTTGCTCAATTTAGTGGCAGTCCCGAAATCAGAGCGTCAGTTCCCATCTTGCCCTACCTTTCCCACTGCTAGAGAGAGAGTGGGAATAGGGGGTGGTGAGGGAAGGGTAGGCAACATTAACACCTGACACTTTCAATGATGGGTGCTCCAGGTGCCATAGGCACAGGTATTACAGCTGTGAAAATGATGCTGAACAGAGGGAAAAAAATGATTCTGAGCCTTGGATTAACTGAACTTGGCATAGCTGGTGGTGGGAGGGAGAAATAGGTGTGGCAAGGCACTTGTATGTTATCTTTGATCATCAAGATTCTGGACCTGGGTGGGACTAGTCTGTTCCCTCACAGAAGCTAGAGTTGCCCTCAGGTTGCTCTAACTTATTCTGTCGCAACAGCCCATTGGGAGGAGTGTGGCAACTGTGAATAGTTGTAGGGCACAGGCACTCTGGTGCCATGCCCAGGTCATGCTCCTTGTTTGAGCTGTGTAATTTAGAGCTGCTCTGCTGGTACTATTCCTCTTAGTGCATTCCTTTATGCTGGGGAATTCCCAAGTAGTCATAGGGTTGCCAACTTTCCAATTTCTGAAAACTGGACATCCCTCCTCCTGCTGGGGAGCTATGCCGCACCTGCCTGGTGCTCCTGCTGGGGAGCAGGGTCAGGACATGGGGGCTTCCCCCACTCCCCAGCTGGAATGCTGGGTGGTCAGAGTGGGTCAGGCATGAGGGTGCCCCAATTGGCCAGAGCCCCTGGGCATGGGCCTTATTGGCCTAGGGGCTAATCTGCTACTGGAACCCAGGAATGTTGACTCCCAGTCCTCCTCGCTGTAACCATTAGTGTCCAGTCCCCTCCCAGAGCCAGGGAGAGAACCCAGGAGTCCTGACTCCTAGCTCCCAGGCCTCCAACACCAAGGCAAGGGACGGTCCCAAATACACCCAGGCACCCCCTGCGCTTCCAGATCTGTGGAACTGGAATTGGGCTGAAAACTGGACCATCTGGGGAACTCACCCCATTGTTTGTAGTCACCCTCCCTCGGCAGCCACGACCCACTCATCCTGTCTGGCTCCAGAAAACTTACACAGAAATATTGGTTCTGGGGTCTCCCCACTTCTCCTGAGGGATTTAATGAGCCTCCACTCCTGGTTCCTCTGCACCCGACAGTGAGGGGCTCTTGGGGCCCTGTCTCCTGAAGTACCTCGCCTGCAAAGCACCAGACCCTGCCAACTTCTGCCACCCGGAGCAAGCAGGCAACGGAGTTCCCAGGGAGCACTGCTGGCGGGGGTGGCCAAGCTCCTACCTGGGTGGGGATCGTGCTGTGTACAGAGCTGGGACTAGCAGCCCAGCCCAGGCTGGCCCTCCAGGGGACGTGGCCACACGTAGTGTAGTGTGTTGAGTCCGGGCCCCTCTGCTACCAGGAGACGGTGAGCAGAGCAGGGCCACGAGCTGCTCTCCAAATGGCTCCTCTCCCTACATCTGCGCCCCACAGGTAGTGGGCTGCCTCCTTCGTTCCCCTGGCCTCTCTGGCATGCTCGGGAAGCTTTCCCTCCCCTTGCCTGCTCTGCTCGCAGTGCTGCTGTGAACCTGGGGGCGCTCCCCTTCCTCAACCCTGGGCTAGCCCCCTCCTCAACCAGAGACACCTCCTCGGCCTATGAAAGGCCCCTTGTAGATGCCACTGAGGCTCTCTCTCATCTTTCTGCCCTCTCGCCGGGGAGGCTGATTGTGGTTACTCTGGTAACCAGACTTTTAGTGTCCAGTCAGCAGTGCTGACCGGATACCTGGCAACCATAAAGTTGTACTATTGTAAAGGAGCTACAGCAGAAACTAGACCTGAACCCAAAGAGCCAAACATGGCCCAAAGGACAGTACTTGACTCCCAGCCTTAGATCATCCCTTGCTTTACCAATTGGTGGTTGTCTGAATTTTTTAAGTATAAAAATGTATGTTTGATTTGTTTTGAAACAGTGCAGAGAAAACTTATTGGCAACTGATGTGAAGCTCTCAGACTTTACCATTTGTAGGCAGGTATGAACCTCCTGACCTGACGAGGGGAGTGTGGGATTCGAACTAATCCAAAATTTGTTGAATTATGTATCTAACTTCCCAATATTTTAAAGCAAATTATCCAATTGATTCTTTTCACCCATTTTCTAGCTATTTGTCTACCATACAGAGCAAATACTTCAGCAACCATATCCATTGGCAATAGAGAGTACCTGCACAGTACATCAAATAAAATATCAAAAGAAGTATATTGTTTTGCTCAGCTAGAGATGGGATATCTTTATAGTAGAGGTGCATATGTACCAAAACCCCACAATCAAATACTCCCAAACTTTACTGGGAAAGGGGAAGGAAGGGTAATAATCTGAACTCTGACCCAGATCTGATTTTTGGGGCTTGAGGCCATCTCCAATTAATATCATAGAGAACCTGGGGAAGGTCATATTAGGAAAGTCCTGTTTGCCCTGATCCTTTCTCTGCTGCTGACTGTGGGACGGCCAGGGAATAGGGGAGAGGATAATCTGTTAATGAGTGGGGGCGGGGGTGCAGCTTGCTGAGGCCTCTCAGACCCCAAAGGCGGATGGGCTTCCCTTCCTCAAACGCCTGGAAGCCTTGGTTATGCGCCATGCAGAGTCTGGGGCGGCTGGGGAGGAGGCGGTATCTGTTGCTATTCAGCTTCCTGGGTTCATTAGTAGTCTCCGTGTGTGGCTCCGCTCTGAAGCAGTCACACAAAAGAGCTGGTGCGGCTGGTCGCGGTCGATCTGTGAAGAGGAGAAGGAGCGGCATAGTCCCAGCCCAGGTAACGAGGGGGTAAAACCCCCGCAGCCAGCCCTGCACTGGCGCTTGCTAGGGCTTTGCTCCCAGCGGGGTCGGCAGAGAAAGGGGCCGGCCGAGTGGGGAGCCTTTGTGCCCCAGGCGCGGAAGGAGCCGCTGTAGACACCTCCCCCGCTGGGAGCTCCCTCAGGAGCGGGGAGTAGGATGCTGCAGTGCTGGCAGGGAAATAGTGTGTGGAAGCCGCTTGAGTGCCTTGCAGTGTGTTTGTGTGGGGGGAGGGGACCAGATGCTGCATGCAAGTCCCACTCCCCTACCCCAAGCTCCTTGCAGTTTGTATGTTTGTGTGGGGGGAGGGGACCAGACGCTGCATGCAAGTCCCATTCTGTTTGTGTGGCAGATACTGCATTCAAGTCCCACTCCTCTGCCCTGACTGAGCTTCTTGCAGTGCCTGTCTAGGGGAAGGGGACAGATGCTGGATGCAAGTCCCACTCCCCTACTCGGAGCTCCTTGCAGGGGGGTGAGGGGGAAGGGGCAAGATACTGCTTGCAAGTCCCACTCTCATACCCTAGCTCCTTGCAGTATGTGCTGAAGGGGGAGGGGGCAGATGCTGCATGCAAGTCCCATTCTCCTACCTCGAGCTCCTTGTCCTGGTGGGATGCTGATAACAGGATATTGCATGTAGTCTCTCCCTCCCCCCCTTAACCAATTGACCAACCACATTTTAGCTCCAGCTAGTGGGGGGAAATTAAGCTCCTTGAAAGGTGTCTGTGGGGCGGAGAACTGCCTGCAGTGCAACCCTTGCAGAGCGAGGATTTTGCTGCCACCAAATCTCATCCCTATTCTCTTGCTGTTGCGGGGGAGGAAACCAACCCTGCCAGCAGTGCAAAGAGAAGCCAGATTGGAAAGAGACTCCAGCAGGAAGAGTGTAATTTTACTAATATGATAGTTTATTTAATGTGTAGCAGCTGATGAGAGAGGGCATTGCTTGGTCAATCTGTTGCTATTGTCTGGAAAGGTGATGGTATTTATATAGCTGTATCTGGTGCAGGGATAGATTTAGAAGATGTTCTCTGCCTGGTACAGAAGAGCTTTTCTTTCTTTCTTTCTATTGTAACATAGTGGTGGTAGGGAAGCTTTAATGCAGCTGCCTCATTTCAGTCAGATGAGAACTGGAAATGGGAAGTATTTCTATCCAGAAAGTTGCTGCTGCTGGAATCACCTTTTTCTCTGACTGCAGTCAATGCTGTATTCTGTTTTTTTTTTTTTTTTAATTTTGTGCTTCTATCCATCCCCTACTAATTTATATATGCAATATTTTAGAGTGTGACTTTTACAATTTTTATTACCTCATCTAATATCTTGTCTGGAATGTGTATATATGTACATGTGGAATGTTTATATAGTGTGTGTATGTGTATTTAATTGTCAGTACCTAGCTTTGAAGTGTGTGTGTGTATATGTATGTATGTATATCTCCACACATTGCTCATCTACAGTGCTGAACAATTCAGAGTTAATTTGTCTTAAGATCAAAAAACACAGAAGAGAAGTCTTCATGTAATGCACACTTCTTAGAATTTATATTTGTTTCTGGTTTATCAAGCCTCCAGCGTAGCAACTGAATTAGAGCTTTTGATCAACTTTCTCCCCACCCCCTTCTCCTTCATAATGAGGTCTGAAGGGAAAAGCTACTCAATTAAAAATTCTCCACTTCATTTTTCTTAGAGTAAACTGTGTGATAAATTATAACATGATTTCCCCCCCCCCCCTTTACCAGCTTTGCTATGATCAGATGATGCGTTTTTTGGTATTGCTAGAGGGGAAGAGGGAGTCCTGTGTGTATGAGGCTGTATGTTCAATAGGGAAGAGTTGGCATGCTTTGCTTTAATAATTGGCAGTCTGTACTTTTTTGATTTACAAAGTTAGTTTTCTCAGTACCCTTCTATTGGTGGTTATATATGAGCAAAGGCATAAAAGGAGAATTCAGTAAGGTTTTCTTTTTCTTATTTCAGTGTAATATAATCTTTATATAGGTATACTTTATAGTTGCTTTCTACTCTGCCTTGAGATGGTTTAAAAAGACCAACCATCTTAGTCTTGCAAACAGGCCATAGTAATTTAACTGATGATTTTCAATCATCCTAGCCTGTCCAGAGATCCACAGAATATCACAGGAAATGATGGTGTTTTTGCAGGAGGGGTATTTTAGGCGTTTACTGAGTCTATTGCTCAACAAATCTTATTAGTTCTGCAAGCCAGTGGAACTATAGGTAAAAGAAGGTAACAGCTACAAGGCATCTTAATTTAACTTGGATATCTGTAGTGTGCAGTATTTTATGGCATATAGTGATAAAATAGTAAAGGATTTTTTGTAAATCGTTTAATATTCTTGTAGTTTCCCATGCGAGACTGTAAGAAGCCATCCAGGAGTTATGGCTATGATATGTGCAGATACTTGTCTACATCTTGATTTTTCTGATTTTAGTCAACTGTACTGAGAAGCTATGTTTTGGAAATGAGTTGTTTTACTGGTTGGGGTTAAAATAGAAAACTCTGAAACTGACACTTCTCAATATGTCTGAGTTGTACAGACCTTTCTTAGGAAGATGCAGAGAACTACATATGTTTTTTTCTCCTATTCCTTCTACTGTGTTTAACTTCATCTTATTGCTATGGATAGGTGGGAAAAACAGCTGCCCTGACACTCTTTGTGTTAGTACATCTGGTGGTCTCTATGGATGCGTTTCTTTCTTGCAGACCTGCTCTTCATAGGCTCTGGCTTCTTGAGACTTAAAGTTGCATTTTCTAGTATATTAGCCCCTCTTCTTTCTGTTTTTAACTAATGTTGCTGACTAGAAGCAACCTCATTCATGTCAAAAAGAGGCAAACCAAATTAATCATAACCTTTTCCCCTTCCCCACTTGCTGCTGCTTACCTTTTTAAAGTAATTTTAAAATGTTTAGAAAACACCATTGCTGCCATTGGTGTAGGATGGATGCTGTAGATGAGAGGAGCAAAGAGTCCTTTGGCACCTTATAGACTAGCAGACGTTTTGAAGCATGAGCTTTCGAGTGTGAATATCCACTTCATCGGATGCATGTAGTGGAAATTTAGATGAGAGAAGTTAAATGAGCTCTCTAATGGGAACTTTTCAAAACTGAGCTCAGTTTTGGGGAAACAAACTTGTTTTGAGATGGAAAACAGCGTAAAAATATGCCAGGATTTGCCTTCCTGTATCATTCTGCCTCTGTTGGAGGTGGAGCACAGATGTCACAGACTTTCACCCACTGTGCTTGATGAGGGTCCAGGCATGTGCCGAAAAAGGGCTTTCGCTTTTCACGGCAGGGAATATAGCTTTGGTTAAATCTGCCCAAATAGCATATCTGAGAATGTTTGTTTGTTTGTTTGTTTGTTTGTTTCTCACTGCTTTTGATTTTCTACCCCCCCACCCCTCATCCTCCCATCAGCAAAGGCAATTCGCCAACCTAGTGAAAGGATAGATTGTTTCTGCATGATATGTACTATAGCTTATGTGGAGAAACATGCAACATTAAGCTTTTGTTTTTTCCTTAAAGAAACCTAGTGGGATGGTCTCAAAGTTCATGCCCAAGCTGTGGTTGGTCAAAAGAGTTAGTTCTAATAGGCTTCAAGCACCTAACTTTCAGCTACCAGCAGTTTATGCTACAAGGCAGGAGACACCAACATTTACTAAGTTTCTTTTATTTTTGTAACACTTATTTTTTCCTGTAATCCTTTCATCCTTTTCCTTTCTTATATATAGGGACTTGCTTAAAATACATTAAAAAATTATTCAGGGATCAAGAGAGACAAATGACATAGTAGGTAGATAAATTGCCTGACTTTTGGAGGCATTTATAGCTCAAAATAGGAAAGTTTTCCTTCCTCCTCTTCCATCTTTAGCTAAAGGAAAAATGAAAATATATAGAATAAATTTAATTAATTAACATTAAAATGCATGAACTGGGGGGACTCCCGGGTCCTCATCATGATATCTGATCTGTGTTTCACTCTGGTCCACCTTCACTCAATCGTAGGATTGAGACTTTTGTTTGAAATGTGTAGCTCTTGCATTAATAATAATCTTGTGATTTTCAGTGATGCTTCAGCAAAAATCTTATTGCAGGTACAATTGATCCTGTATTTCAGGTACAGAGTTCAAATCCTGTTTAGGTTATGTTTTTATGTTTTAAAAAAATCATATTATTCTGCTCTGTGTCAAGTTTCAACAATTATCCTTATTATTCCAAAATATTTATTGACCAAAAATACTTTTTTCTTTTGGTTGAAGAACCAAAATAGAATGTATGCAGCAGTCTTACTCCCCAGGACATGAAGAATTTGTGTGTACCCTCTACTATTCAGCTTCTTCTGACAGCCCCTGAGGACTTTCCCCTAAGAACAAGTGTGAAGATAGAGACGGGAGTTTGAAAATAGGGTTCAGGTAGCCTTGTCTGGGTGTCTCAGTATATCCAGATAATATTCTTGTAAACGTTTATCTAGATAAATTTCTGGATAATTAGCCAAACACCAACACTTGTGAAAATACTCTGATGTCCAACAGAATGCACCCCAGCCCTGCCATTTTATCTGGAGAATTGTACTGGGGATACTCATCTTTGAGCAGTTGGCAACTATTTGAGGATAATTTTGTGTCTAGAAGGTTATTACTAACAACTTGAATAGTTAAGTGATTGCGAGCCATCCAGGTACCCAGATAAGGTTTTATCACCTGTGCATTAATTGCTTGTCTCAACTTTAACAAAAGTCAGTGCTCATTGGCATGTTTTTTCCATTGTATTTATTTAACTTAATGGGCTCTCTCTGGTGTCTGATATTGTATTGTGGGAGATGCTCAAAGGCACAGGGCAGTTCATTGTGCATCTGCCATCGACTTTCAGTGAGAGTTAAGTGCCTAACTGCACATCATGCCTTTGAAAATCTCCCCTTCATCTTTACAATTTCCCATAATCAATTTTGGATGTTATATATTAAAGTTTTGATTGAGACTCTTCTACCCGAGCAGTTGCGTCTAATAAAATGCTACTTTGTCCTCTTACGATGCCTTTTTGCCCAAGGATCTTGCAGTCATTACAGAATAGGGGTCTGGCCCTGCAAACCTTTCCCTCTTGGAATTCCACATATAGGAGGACAGGTGTTGCCAGATCCAGTCGTATGGTATTTTTTTGAAGTAACTTCAGTGAGAGTCTTGCCTCATTATAAAGCAGAGGTCCCCGAACTGTAGAGTGCACCCTCTTGGGTGGGGCACAGAGGAACTTTCAGGGTGGGTGCAGCTAGAGTTGCTAATTTTGGTTGGACATATTCCTAGAGGTTTCATCACATGACAAAATATTTAATTAAAGATTAATCTTTAATTTCTGGAGACTCCAGGACAATCCTAGATGGTTAGGTGTGGCTGGGACCTGGGCCAGCCCCCACAGGAGGTGGAGAGATATTGCCGCCAAGCTCCACTCGTGGCCCCACATCCCCAGCTGTGGCCCCTGCCTTGGCCCCCTTACTGCTGTCCACATTTCCCCTGCTGCCAGCCCTGGTTCAGGCATGGACAAGGTTAAGGGGGGCCATGAGGTAAAAAGTTTGGGGACGACTGTTACAGAGGTTGGATTGGTCCCACTAGATGTGTCCCGCAGCACACTTGTAAGGTGGCCAAAGGAAATGTTGTGCTCACTGACTAACACTGAAATGCAGTCACCTCTGCTATGAAACAAAGCAGCTGCAGCTCACAGTAAAACAGGTTTTAGGGCATGAAGTGAGGAAGAATAACAACACTGTGTCCAATAGAAATGGCAAAGGACTATTTAGGTAAGCAGAGGGTTATAGGCTACAATGGAATTGGTTGAGGCAGGGAGGGGGAGAAATGCTGATCCCTTGTTCAGTGGCATTTAAGACTTCAAATTAGGTTGTCCAAGAAAACATTTTTTTTTAGGGTGGGTGGCAAGGATGGTTTGGTCCCATTCTTTCAAGTAAATTAAAATGAGAAATTGTTGCTGCTTTGATTGTGTAAAAAGCATTTCTCTGCTTTCTGCTTCTTCTGCTTTTGTTTGTGTGGGTGACAGCTAGATGATGATCTTTAATCACTGACTTTGGTGCGCTGTCCTGACTTGCTGCTCAGTATACACGGTAGATACCCTGCAAATAAACCTCTAGCCTCAAAGGTGTCATCAAGAGCCTGAAGTTGCCTCTTGGGGATTTGAATAGTAAAATGTCTTTCAAAATACATTTCGTTTAATCCTTTTCTTGTTTGAAATCCAAACTCCAGCTTAAGGTTGTGCCCAACACAATGGACAACATGGAGTGTCGTGTTTGTATATATGGCTTAACATAATTTGACAACCCGTATAATGTCTTTTTGCCCAAGGATCTCACAATCAGGCTGAATTCCAGCCATCCAATACTGAGCTGATTCTTTAGCCTTGATCTCAAAAACTCCCTGCATGATGCCAACAGTTGTCCCAGATTCTAAGTCTACTATGTCAGTAAAGAGTACAAGGTTTCTTGTCCTGCATAAATGTGTTGTACTTAGATTGGTACTCAGCTGCAGACGTGTCAGTGCATACACAGTAATAAACTTAGTCTTCTATAGAGAAACAAAGTGTGTGAGGTAATATCTTATATTGGACCAACTTCTCTGAGAGAGAAAAGCTTTTGAGCCACACACAGCTCTTTTTCAGGCCTGTGTGGCTTGAAAGCTTAACTCTTCCTCTCCAGCAGAAGTTGATCCAGTACAAGATATTACCTCACCCATCTTGTCTCTCTTATATCTTGGGACCATCATGGCTTTAAGTACACTGCACTAGCCTTCTGTATGCATTTCTGAGACACTGCAATAGCCCTTCTAAAGTCTGTCTTTTTTATCCTAACATAATATGTCAAGATTAAAGCTATTTTTGACCTGCAAGTTCAAGCAGGTGTGGTTTTAAAAAAATACAACCCTCTAAATCTGGAAGCAAATGCTTTGCAACTGTAAGCAGTATATGATGAGGTGGCAAACTTTGGATCTCCTTGTTACATTTTATGGAGCAGTTGTATTAGCAACATCTTGTGGACACGTGGTACCATAAGGAAGTTCTGCAGATCCCAGATCCCTTACAGTGGTTCTTATTCCTTGCAGCTCTTTAACAGGTCTGATTTCTGCCTCCAGTCGAGGCAGGCTGGGAATGATCACATCCCTGAAATCCAGCCAGTGTAAATTGACCCCAGTTGCTGCAGGAACGCTTTACCAGAGGTTCTGCTCAGAGTAACAAGAGAACAAAACAACCAGAATGGATCCTCTTTAGTTGGTTTATTAAATTCTAAGCATTACTGGGTTGTTACTTAACCTTGGGGCTCTGCGGCAAATACCTCCTTCTGGACCAGCAGGTTCCAGCACAACATGTTTGGACAGGTCTCTCTGGCAGGAGCACTTCATGGACAACCAGAGGGATAAAAAACTTGACAGAAACGCCTGGGCTAATTGGAATTCTGCTAAACATTATAGGTTGGCTGTTACCACTCCTGCTGGACTAATGGGACCCTGCTCATGCTGCAGGTTGGTCATTGCCACACTATTTTTCTCTACCCCTTTCCTCCAGAGCTAGCTATGTGGATGAGAGGAAAATGTCCCAGACATGGAGGAATGTGCAGATAAGGAGCCTCTTGGCTCACTGCTTATTTCTGACTATTTCCCCATACTCTTTAACAAGGTGTGAATCAACCTTTATGTAACCCTGCTTCACTCACTGTGGGATTCAGTGATTCGAAATATCTGCCAAATGTGAAAGCTTCCCTGCACCCCTTCCTCAAACACGCTTAGGGATCACCTATAAAGTTTTAAGAAGCCCACCTACGGATCATCTCAAGGGTGAACATTTCTCGTGTTCCACTTATTTCTATAGCACAGACATGGGGTTAGAACTCCCCAAGGAAGAACCTCAGAATCAATGTTTTGAAGAAGATTAATTTGAAAGCATTCTCAGGAGTATTGTGTGGACCCTGTATTCCTTCATATAGACCTTCTGTAAAAGGAAATATGGGATGAAGTGGGAAAGAAGGGGAGTTAATCCGTTTGCAAGAAACCTGTTCTGATTGGCATCAACTGTTGGGAGTATCAATCTAGTGTCTGGTTAAAGACATGGCAAGTCATTAGTTAAAAGAATAATATAATAATAAAAGCAAGGTTATTTCAGCAGTGCTTCTTAATCTGCTGCCTCCATGTCTTGTGCAAGAACCAGGCCTACATAGTCAGACTTCTGTTGTGAGATTGCATCCACGCCTCCCCTGTTCTCCTGAGATTTACAGTAAGAGCCGTGAGCTGTAATTGTCTCTCAACCACAACACCAGCTCTGCCTGATGCCATGGAAAACCAAACCCAAGGCAGCTGGTAGCTTAAGCGTCCCATTGGGCAGATGTTGCAATGACTATGAATAGATTTGTCATGGGAACCCCATTTAAAAAAAAAATCTGAAGCCTTGCAGCTCAAAAAGAAATTTAGAATTTATGGATATTGAAAATCCTTTGATCTAGCCTAAAATTAGTGGAGGTATGTCCAGCTTCCTGATTAAATATATAGATGCCTCTCATGCTACTCAATGTATCTCCTTCTTTCAAAGAAGCATGACTGCAGCCTGACTCTATAAGGTGGTCCCCCAAACGGAGGGCAACTAGCAGGAAATTTCAAAGTGTTTCTTTGAAAGTGTGCAGTACTACAGCAAGAGAGTGACTTAGGCAGAGACATAGAGCCTGGTTTACATCTTAGAAGTAAATGCAATTCCAAAACCAATTTTATTGACCTCCTTCCTCTTCCTCCAACTGATTTGAAATATCAGAATATGAAGACTGCAGAATGCCAGTCAATCCCACAGAGAACAAGAAGACTTAGCACTCTACTTCATCCTCTTCCTAGTGCCCAAGCATTCAAAAGACAGAAGTGCACTCAACCAGAAGCTCTTGAACAGACTCCTTCAGAAGCCATAATTAAGGGATGGAGACCCTAAATTCCACCTTAGCAGCAGTTTACAAAGGACTTTTTTTTTTTTTTTCTATCAATAGATGTAGAGTACACCTATCTACATATTATTATATGCACCTTCCAGAGGATAGATCTCTGCTTCACATGCAGCAGACAATGCTACCAGTATGCTCCTTCACCTTTCTGCCTACCTGCCTTTTGAGGGGTGTTTTCCAAAATGCTAGTTAATATTGCAGTTTCCTTGGGAAGAAAACAATTAATGTATACCCATTCTAAGATTATGGTCAAAGGTGCACTCTTCTTGGAAAAGGTTCACCTGAATCAGATGATGTCCACATTTAAAGTGTGGGCTACTCTAGCACTTTTGTTGAAGTATTTCCCATGTACAGAAGAGCAAATACATGATTATGATCGTAGTCAAACATGATTGTTTGTAAAGAATTCTGTCTACACTGGAACACTTTATTGTTCTATAGTCGTTACAATCATATTAGCCAAAACTGTGCTTGCTGTTACCCTCTAACAGGGATCAAGCACAGTCAGTTTCTAATTGCTGGCTTGAGTGGGGATGCAAAACCTTCCATCTATTTCGGTGCAAACTGTTTCAAATGTGGTTACAAGTACTAATGTATGGTAGGCGCTAAAGGATAGTTCAGCCAAGAGTACAAATATTTCCTTTATAAACTGATCCAGAATGGGGAAGAACTAAAAGCTTTATTTGGTTCCAGACTTTTACTATGCAGCATGATGCATTTGTTGCTATTCCACCAGAACTACTTGCCTACATATTTAAATTTACCCTTAAGATATTGCAGGCTTTCTAAAATGTAATTGTTATAAGAATACATGAAAGTATAAAGTAACCTGACAGACTATAAATCTTGCCATTATTCTGTTCATGTGATGTTGACCTGTGTGATTCAGCAGATTGATTTGTTTCTTCTTTTAAAAATGGAGTGAATAAAGCAAGGGAAATATGGAAACCTAACTTCTATTTGCCTATGTAATAAAGAATATGTATTAAAAGGACCAAAAGAGAGGAATACAAATTACAGCTTTTATTGCTGGTGGGAGATGCATAGCTTTCTTAGTCTGTACATGGCCCTCTCATTATCCTTCAGAGTCAGTGAATACATTTTGATACAGCATTACAAAGGAGAATCAGAACACAACCTTGTTTTTCTTCTTGTAAAACCTAGGTTGTGGAGGTGGGGAGAAGGTCTGGTGGTTCTGCCTTTTAAAAAGGAAATGTATTCTCGGTTCAAAACACTATTAACTGTACTGTAGATATCTCTGGATTACAGATAAGGCAGATTTAAAAATTTTATCTCTGTGATACTCTGTGACAGTTAGTCTATCAGTGTAGCTTTAATTATGCACAGCTACTTGACGTATTATGGCCTGAGAGATCAGAGCTTTGGCATACTGGATGAGAAATAGGAAAGGAATTCTGTTGCCGACTGGATATTTTACAGCCCATGCTACAGCAGTGGCCCAAACAGTAGAGAGGAGGAACAATTTTTAGTACGTATTGTAAAGAAGAACATGAGAATGGCCATATTGGGTCCGACCAATGGTCCATCTAGTTTAGTGTCCTGTCTTCTGACAGTGGCCATGTGCTTCAGAGGGAATGAACAGAACAATTATCTAGTGATCCATCACCTGTTGTCCACTCCCAGCTTCTGGCAGTCAGAGGCTAGGGACACCCAGAGCATGGGGTTCAGTCCTTGACCATCTTGGCTAGTAGCCATTGATGGACCTATCCTCCATGAATTTACCTAATTCTTTATTGAATCCATTTGTAGTTGTGAACTCACAGAAGGGGCATTTGGTCTCCTGTCTGACTCAAATGTCATGAACATTGTCAGGAATCTTTCAGCTCCTTGATACTATTGATTACTTGGTTCCTTCACAGAAAACTTGCCCTGAACGTACAGGAAAATGTCACCTATCAGCAATATACATCTTAGATCAATTGTTTTATAATGAAGAGGTATTCTTTTGTACCTGAGGTGGTAGGAGAAAATCTCACTCTAATATCCTCTGAGATAGTAAGAACAATGTGTGGGTATTGTGATGTTCTCTTTCTATTATCTGTGTAAAAAGGCTCGCCTTAGGGTGTATGTTTTGTTTATGGGTTGTGGTTTTTTTAAACAATTCTGTTTTTGTAAATAGCTGTAGAATAGACCATGATCTTTAAAGCATGGTTGATTTGTCCCCTGTTTATAATGCTGCACATCATAACTGGAGCCATCAACTAACAGCTGATCTAATTAGAAATAATGGTTTGAACCAAAAAAGATATTAAGATTATTTTACTCTGGGGAAGAATAGCTTAGCATCAGTTTTATTTCAGCATGTATATGTTGGTTCATTAATTCTTTTGTACTGATGTGCTAGAAAGTATTACCTAGCTCTTATAATGCTTTTCATCAGTAGATCTCAAAGCATTTTACCAAGGAGGTGGTAATCATCATTATCCTCAGTTGATAGCTAAGGTGTGAAGTGGCTTGACCAAGGTCATGCATCAGACCAGTGGCAGAGCTGGGATTGGAATCCAGATCTCCTAAGTCCCAGTCCAGTGCTCTGTCCGTTAGGCTACATATAAGTGGGGCTTTATTTTGGTTTTTCTAGCTAGCATCCCTTGTAATGGGAGAGTAATAGAATTAATGGACTAACTTTCTCTCATACAAATTCCTTTTGTCAGTTCTATACAGGTACACTTTTCTGGGTGAATACAGTTTACTAGGCTTTTGGAGAGAACAATGCATATGCTTGCTAGAGGTTGATATTAGGGGAAACAAACAGCTGTTTTATATATTATGATGCTAAAACTTTGTGGAGGAAAAGTTTTCTGTGTCTTTTAAAAAACTTCATCTAATACAACTTCAGCTAGGTTTTATTTCTGAGCCTGTATTCAGATCTAAAAAAAAACAAGTAGTGTAGACAGCTCTCCCTTTAAAAACACCAAATATCACAAGACTTACCATACTTATTATCCCAGATATTGGAATCATGTGAATATGTGAAAACAACAAAGATTTCTTATGGCACCTTAGAGACTAACAAATTTATTTGGGCATAAGCTTTTGTGGGCTAAAACCCACTTCATCCAGATGAATGGAGTGGAAAATACAGAGAGAGGTATAAATACACAGCACATGAAAAGATGGGAGTTGCCTTACCAAGTTGGGGGTCGGTGCTAACAAGCTAATTCAATTAAGGTGGAAGTGAGCTATTCTCAAAAGTTGACAAGCAGGGAGGAAAATCATTTTTGTAGTGCTAATGAGTTTAAATGGGCCACCCTGATAACAACATTTAAAAGGTTGACAAGAAGGTGTGAGTATCGGCAGGGAGGAATCACTTTTTGTAGTGACCCATCCACTTCCAGTCTTTCTTCAGGCCTAATTTGATGGTGTCCAGTTTGCAAATTAATTCTCATTCTGCAGTTTCTCTTTGGAGTCTGTTTTTTAAGGTGTGTTTTTGTTTTTGTTTTTTGGTTGAAGTCTGTTTATTGAGTGTCCAGAAAGAGTGAAGTGTTCTCCCACTGGTTTTTGAATGTTATAATTCTTGATGTCAGATTTGTGTCCATTGATTCTTTGGCACATGATAGCATATATCACATTGGTAGATGTGCAGGTGAATGATCCCCTGATGGTTAGGTCTTATGATAGTGTCTCTTGAATAGATATGTGGACAGAGTTGGCACTGGGGTTTGTTGCAGGGTTTAGTTCCTGGGATGGGGTTTTTTGTTGTGTGGTGTGTAGTTGCTGGTGACTATTAGCCCCCCAGCCTGAAGCAATCTGTAAGCGAGGGCTGGCCTGTCTCCCAGGATCTGTAAGAGTGGATAGTGCTTCAGGATAGGTTGTAGATCCTTGATGATGTGCTGGAGAGGTTTTAGTTGGGGGCGGTAGGTGATGGCTAGTGGCGTTCTGTTACTTTCTTTGTTGGGCCTGTCCTGGAGTAGGTGACTTCTGGGTACCCTTATGGCTCTGTCAATCTGTTTCTTCACTTCACCAGATGGGTATTGTAGTTTTAAGAACCCTTGATAGAGATCCTGTTGGTGTTTGCCTCTGCCTGAGGAATCGGAGCAAATGTGGTTCTAACTTAGGGCTTGGCTGTAGGCAATGGATCGTGTGATGTGGTCTAGATGGAAGCTGGAGGCATGTAGGTAAGTGTAGTGGTCAGTAAGTTTCCGGTATAGGGTGGTGTTTTGGTGACCATCGCTTATTTGCACTGTAGTGTCCAGGAAGTGGATCTCTTGTGTGGACTAGTCCAGGCTGAGGTTGATGGTGGGATGGAAATTGTTGAAATCCTGGTGGAATTCCTCAAGGGCCTGCTTTCTATGGGTCTAGATGACGAAGATGTCATCAGTGTAGCGGAAGTAGAGTAGGAGCGTTAGGGGATGAGAGCCGAGGAAGTGTTGTTCTAAGACAGCCATAAAAATGTTGGCATATTGTGGGGCCATACATGTACCCAAAATGTGACAACCACCCTATACTGGAAACCTGCTGACCGCTATACTTACCTACGAGCCGCCAGCTTTCATCCAGACGGCAGTCAGCATGGAGACCAGCAGTAGCAAAGCTCAAAAGTGAATTTTCAATTATGTAAAATTGAAAATTTTGCAATTTTATACATGTAATCCCTTTGGGATTTAGAGGGAATGGTCCCTTGAAATCTTTTTCTGAGGGGAGCTGATTGTTTCAAGAGGAAGAGTGCTGTTTTGGGGGTGGAATGGGGAGTGGGGCAGAGAGAGAGGGGAGAGTAACAGGATGTGTGTGTGTCTGGAGCTCCGGAGAGAAGGGTTGCAGCAAGCAGGCCCTCACAGTGTGAAGAAGCAAAGAACCTGCCCGAAGCCTGGGAGGGACAGAGCAGCCGATTGGGGACACCCTAGGACAGGATCCAGGAGAAGCACTGTGCCAGGGAGGAGTCACCTGAAAAGGACAAATGAGCTGGACACAATATCATTGCTGCCTAGAGCTGTATGGGGCTGTGAATAGTGGGATTTGTGACTTTGCATCTGGAATAAGGATGGAGGCTGTTAGCTAGTTAAGTGGGGAGGTTATCACTCTGGGTGGCTTTGCAGAGAACAGCAGAAGAGGACTCCGGAGGAGTTTGCTGGTAAAATTTACTGATGCTAAAGATGACCAGGAGCATCTAAGACTCACCACCGGACTGGAACTTTGCCTAGGATTCCTGAACTCTTTGTGTAGACACATAGCGCAGTGTCCTGTGGAGCTTTGTGTTGGATGCAACCTCCCTCTAATTTCCCCTGTTGTCTTTTGCCTTTCATCTCTCGGTAAATAAATGTTTCCCTCTCCTATATTCATTGTAGTCTTCCTGTGTGTGTGTGTTCACTCTGGGGGGGTTTGGAACAGGTGCCCTGGGATGTAAGGGACTTTCATTGCTGCCTTCCTTCAGGGGCCTCTTCTTGGCCAGAGCTGCCTGCAGAGCAGACTCCACTTTAACCATGAGGGCGCTAAAGTTACATACATATATTGCAAATACAAATACCATGTGGTTAACCTATACAACATGAATCTTGAATGTTGCATTGAATTGTGCATTATTAATAATATTATATATTATGGTAAAGCCTAGGAACCAATCAAGAATGGGCCTTCAGTGCTGAGTACTGCATGAATACAGAGTAGTAGACAATCAAGGCCTGAAGAGCTTACAATTAGGGCTGTCAAGCAATTAAAATATGAATCGTGATTAATCGCACAATTAAAAAAATTGCAGTTAATTGCACAATTAAACAATAATAGAAGACCATTTATTTAAGTATTTTTAGATGTTTTCTAAATTTTCAAATGTTAATTTCGATTACAACATAGATAAGGCAGCATCGGTCCACACTGCTTTGGATTGTTATCTAGCAAAACCCATAATCAGCATGGACATGTCTTCTGGAATGGTGGTTGAAGCATGAAGAGGCATACGAATTTTAGCATATCTGGCACATAAATACCTTGCAATGCCAGCTACAATAATGCCAGTGAATACCTGTTCTCGCTTTCACGTGACATTGTAAATAAGAAGTGGACAGCATTACCTCCTGTAAATGTAAACAAACTTATTTCTCTTGCTGATTGACTGAACAAGAAGTAGGACTGAGTGGACTTGTAGGCTATGAAGTTTTACATTGTTTTGTTTTTTGAGTGAAGTTATGTAAGAAAATAAAGTACGTTTGTAAGTTTCACTTTCATGATAAAGAGATTCCACTACAGTACTTGTATGACGTGAATTGAAAAATAGTATTTTTCATCATTTTAACATGCAAATATTTGTAATAAAATTGTAATATAAAGTGAGCACTGTGTACTTTCTATTCTGCATTGTAATTGAAATAAATATATTTGAAAATGTAGAAAAACATCCAAAAATATTTAATACATTTCAATTGGTATTCTATTGTTCAGCAGTGTAATTAAAAAAATAATTTTTTGAGTTAATCGTGTGAGTTAACTGCGGTTATTCGAGAGCCCTACTTACAATCTAAGTATACCTCTTTTCCCTACATTTGTTTGTCCTGGCTATCGTAATCTGTTTGTCCTTTAAATGATTGTCATAGATTGTCCAATTTAATATAATCTACCATTGTCATAGCAGATGTGCATTACATTTTTCCCCTCATTTTTTTTTTCTGAAAGATGCAACATCAACTGTTTCTCTTAATTTTGCTTTTTGATCTATGTAGAACAGTGGTTTTTAACCTGTGGTCTGCAGACCCCTTGAATGGAAACCTATTGGTCACCCTGTTCCTCACCCTTTGTTTTTTTAGTTAAATTATTTTATATTGAACATGAGGGATGGATAAATTTGTAAATTCACTGTTGGGTTTCACTGATACAGGTTTAAGGGGATTATTTATGCAGTAGGATTTAATATCTGTCAACATGCTGCTCATTTGCTTGATATCACTAGGGACGGGTTCTTTTATTTGCAATTTATAAATCTTCATCTTCAGACACTCAGCTTTTCACAGAGAGCTGAATGTTTGAAACATCCTGCAGTTACCATACTCTTAATGCCATAAATTTTATCTCAAATGGACTGTGACAGTGTTCGTACGACCAACATGCATTTTATATATTATAGGCTCAATTTTTTTTTCAATTCTTTATTTAAATAGAATAGCTAAAGCTACCCCAGTGGGTTGGCAAGAAGTGACCTTGGGTCTCTCCCTGAATTTGGTTGTGGTTATTGAAGAGTGATGTCGTCTTTTATTCCCTTTGTTGACCAGTTTGTGAATTTGGATTTTCTGTGTGCCTGGAGTTTAGATACTGTAGTAGTGGGTGTAGAATTAAGGGTGAATGAGAGACAAATGTTTGATCTTCACAGAATTCTAACAGTTAAAAATGAAAAAGTACTTTTTCATTTTTCTACTCGGTATTTTTGTCTAATGAGCCCTCAAACCCTAACATGTCAGCAGGATAGGACTAGGACCTTCATCATAAAAGCCCTCAGCTACTTGAAATATGAAGTTAGAAGCAGTAATGGGGTCTTAGGCCTTGACTACACTGGCGCTTTACAGTGCTGCAACTTTCTCACTCAGGGGTGTGAAAAAAACACCCCTCTGAGCGCTGCAAGATACAGCGCTGTAAAGCGCCAATCGTAAACAGTGCCGCAAGCACTGGGAGCGCGGCCTCCCATGGCTGCACAGCTAATCCCCCACGGGGAGGCTGGAGTACCCTGCAGCGCTGGGAGAGCTCCTCCCGCGTGGGCGCTCAACCACACTCCACTTCAAATGCTGCCGTGGTAGCGCTTTGAGAGTTCGATGTAAGCAGCCCTTATCTCTTGTGCAGACAAGCTACAGAGGGATGCAACATTACTTACTAATATGTTTGCAGGTGTGAACGCCTTACAGATACTCTGATAATATTTAGTGGTTTATTTCATTGTAGTCTGTTTAACAGTCAATGATAGAATCTAACATTTCTCTTAGGAGAATTTCCGTCCGATGTTATAGATGGAAGCGCGTGCAGTTTACTCCTTGCGATATTGTAGTAGATGGGCTAGCCGGCCTATGCCGTGCAGTCATGGAAGGCTCATATACATGCACAATGGGGGTGGTTGGTTGTTTGGTTGTGCGGGTGCGGAGGGTATGGGGATGGGCGTTAGGCTTAGTCCTAGGAAGTACTTCGGAAGGGCGATAAATTTCGTCGTGGCAGTGAAAACTCACGGCCTGTTGGAGGTATATCAATGTTAGATCTTGTCATAATTTTCGGGCTTCTTTATTGTGGGCTAATTATTTTTGGGTGGGAACTTCGGGGTTTGGTGTGGGGTGCCGCTGGGTGTGTGTTTTGGTGGTCTTTTTGTTACTTTTTTTTTCTTCTTCTTTTTTTCTTTGCCAGGGGTCTTGTCTGCTCAGTTGCTTCCTATCAGATTATACTGGAGCTGTAATTGCTGGTTCCAGAGAGGAGCTCTCTAAGACTTCCCATGCAGTAAGTGAAAACTTTGTAATGCAGGATGCTTAAATTATTAACATGTAAGAGCAAAAGATGAAATCAAAACTTGAGTCTCTTGTGTGAAATCCCCTGTCTGATTTAGCCAAATCTTTGTGCTGTTTTTAAAAGGACGCCACCAATTCCTTTGTAGTTAAAGCTTTACATTTATTTTATTTGTACTCCACTGCAGTGCTTAGATTCCAGGGTGATGGGGAAACATAGAAATGCCTATTAATACCTTGTTAATAGTGATATCGTCTTAGAAATTTGAAACTGTCATTTTTTTTCCCTTGTATTTTTCTCTTATTCTGTTTGGCAAGTACTGTAGTATGCTATGTTTCAAGTGCTGCATGAGCTACTCTAGATTGCTGTGAGGCTCTGAATTCAGCTGGTTTATAATCAAATGACCAAATGTCTTCAGTTGCTCATTCTGTGCTCGGATGTTGTGGACTGCCAAAAAGCAACCCAGGAATGTCACAGAATCTTGATTTTTATAAGACCTCAGTGGCCTATGGTTTTAGTCGGGGCACATGCTGGCTCAGTTTTCTTCAAGCTGTGAAGAGCTGCTGAAAGCTGCAGTTTTCAAGCTTAATGTCATTTCCTTTGCTATTAAACCAGGACTGTAGAGTATGTTATAACTTGCAACATATTGCAGTTTCAAAGCACGTAGACATTTTTTTATTTGTAATTCCCCAAGAATATAAGTATTTTATAGTACTGCCTTCAATGTCCCATTGCCATGCTCTCTCTATCTTATATGATCCTGGAAGGCTGTGAACCAGAATAGTGCCACTGCATTGGGGTTCCAGGAAGAGGAGAGCAGGTGTGCAGGTGATCTTCACTCCTGGAATGTCCAGGAGCTGTCCTTGTGGACCACCTCCACAAGTTCCCAGTATGAAAGGAGGCAAGGAGTTCTGGAAGCGGAGCTAGCAGATTACACAGATCCAGTCACTGATCTTTTGTTTGTTTGTGTTTTGGGTGTAGAGCAGCCTGGAGTAAAGATTACATACATCTCAATGGTGTCTACTAAATGTAATATCTGGAAATATGTCCAGTTTTAGTGTAGGGTGTCTCACTGAATTCACCCTGTTTGGAATTCCTCAGTTTTGCATCATAGTCTCAAAGCTTGGAACTAAAACTTTTTTTCATAAGGCATTTTTGTACTGCATAGAGGGGTATCCTTAGGGCATTATATACTTTAATATTCCATCCATGGTTGTAGCTAGTAGTTAATGTATCTCATTTTTCAGTGAGCAGCAAGAGGCTAGATTACTGATTTGATAATCAAACATGCATCGTGTTCATAGATACAATGAAGTGGAGGCATTAATGCACTGCTGACAACATTTTGCTGTTTCACCTGGAAGGTGTTTTGGTGCTGGTAAAATTCATTCATTTATGGACAAAAAAATTAACACCACTAAGCAGTAGCAATACTTTAATTTAGCTAATTAAACTTTTATGAGTGGCACAGATATTTACTTTATGCCCCTTTCAAAGTTTGGCAAAGGGAAATAAAAACTCTCAAGGGTTGGTTTTGCTGCAGTCTGTCATATCTTGTTAGAATATTTCCAACTCTTACTGATTTAAAACAACACAAGCCAAACTTCCCTTTTTTTTCCTGAATAAAGGTCAGGAAAGAGTGTACAGTAACCACAGCCAATGAGTAAATACTATAACTGAACTAAATACTCTTTTCTAAATTATGTAGAAACTGTATCAAATAAGTATCTCTACCAATAATTAGCTCCTGCCTCTTGGGAAAAGCCTTCAGGACAATACTGGGGGAAATGCTCAGAAATTTTAATAACCTTTCTGGTATGCAGTTATCAGATGAAATAGAAATAAATACAAGTGTATAGTTTCTTAAGGCCACTAGTCAAAAATATGGGAGAGGTTGGGGTGTGCGCGTGTGTGTGCACAAGGCAAAGAGCTGCACCTGAGCAAATGGCTACTCTGTTCCTCATGTTGCTCTCCACCAGCTGCTTCAGGCATGTCTCTCCAGGTACTCCTGTAATTGGACTGGAATTAAATACTTTCCAGCAAAATAGCCGCTATGCACCAAAGGACGGGCTTCAGTATTGCTGATCTAAAACATTAAAAAAAAAAAAAAGATTTCTAAAAATAATTTTGGGTTCCTTCCATTTGTTTTCTGGTTTATGACCCGTTAGGGTTCCTCTGTTTTTAAAGCTTTTCTCTGCACCATGAGAACTAGCAATTTCCCTTTTTAATGAAAGGTGAGATTCTCATGTAATCATGACACTCCAGGACCTGTGGATTTAAAAATGAACCCAGCAGATAGTGTGAGACTTTGATAATATCACAAGACTTGCCAAAACTGCATAAGGAAGCCTGCTGTTGGCTACACCCAGTTTCTACCTTCACTGCCTGTTTGCCGTCTTTTGTGCCTGATTCTAGCCTATTGGCTCAAATTTAATTCTATGGGATAGTGGTGTAATTCTTGAGGCAGACAGTTCCTGTGGTTCTCTTTGATCACAGGTCAGAGCAGCTGTTGCTACAATCTTTGACATTGTGCAGCATGAGGCAAGGAATAATGGTTCTTCCCTGACCCACTTACTCATCTGATGCCACTTTCAGCCTCACCCTCAAGCCATCCTTGATTTCCCTGAAGAAAAGGACTAAGAGTGTGCCTCTTAGCTGTCAGACTCCTTGTTCTCTTCAACGTACTCCTACAGACCAACACAGGGCCAGATGTAGCCTGACTCAAAACATGTCATGCGTCTCTGTCTCAGGATAGAGAGGAGTCCCTGTGTAAAATAAGTGCTACTGCTGTTGCAAAACAGTTGTGTTAAGAACATGGCTGGATGAGGCTGGCTTTGAGCTTGGTGGAGAGGTGTATGGTGACATGGGGGAAACTAATTAATAAAAAATATGTACCTGTCAGACATGGCTGCTGTAATAGAGACTGCTATGGAAAAATTTGACAGCTTCTCACCGAGTCCTGTGCACTATAGCTCTGCCATCAGCTTCCTTATTCAAAATTAATCTCAAGGTCTGGATGCACAAAAGGAGTGAGGTGCCTATGTGCCAGTTTCAGAACTGCTGCAAGGCACAAAATTCTACTGAACCCCGTATGTGCCTAAACTCACTCAGCTCTATCATGCTGAACTTTTGTGAATCACAGTCAAAGGGTACATCTACGCAGCAAAAATCAACAATGCAGCAGTGAGTCTGAGACTGGATCCACTAATTCGGGTTCTCAGGGTTCACACTATAGGGCTAAAAACAGCATTGTAGTCACTTGGCCTGGAGTCTGGGTTCTGAGACCCACCATGGGGGGAAAGTGATTTTCTAGGTGTGTGATGCTTAGTGTCAAAATTCCTAATTACTTTTGTGCATCTAGGCTAATGTTCCCCCTCATACAGTGGAGACATGCCATCAAACACATTAGTAGTCCCTAGCCTGCATCATTTGTTTGCAGGATATCCACCCCAGATGCTGCAGGGGTGTACTGGGAAGGGCAGAGGCTGCCTGGCAGCCATCACATACCCTCAGAAAGGATAAAATTTTTGCCCGATTACTGATTTGAAGTGCAAATTAATTGATAATGCTGCCTGATTCTTCTCTCTCTTACCTGTGTAAATTGGGATTCATAATCACTGAAATCAATTGGGCTTCACCAGTGTAAGAGTGAAATCTGAATTGAGCCCAGTATTGTTAACACTGAGTCATCTCCACACTTCTAAAGGGAACAAGCCAGGCAAAATAAAAGCAGGTTTATGGAAACCTGCCATGTTAGTTCCCCCTTTCTCACTTTTATTCTAAGAACATGAGATTTGTGTTTATTGCCTCTGAATAGAAACTTCTTAAATATCTTTCATGTGGAAAGTGGATGAGAGCTTCAGGCTTTTTGAAATCTGTTGCTTTCTGTTCTTCTGAGTGGTTTGTGTAAAGAGGACCTTTCAAAGAGGATTTGGTTAAGGGGAGACTTCCATTTTTTTCTGAACTGCCTTTCATAGAGTCATAGAGTCTAAGGCAAGAAGGGACCATTATGATAATCTAGTCTGACCTAGCCTTCGACTCTTGAATAAAGTACTGAAAATATTATTACTTTCTTGCCTTCATGTGTGTGTCCATATTCTCTGTTAATGTAGGAGTCATTTAGGTGCTTACACCACTTGTTGGTGTTTGTGTTTCTTCTCTTTTGACTCTGTTTATCTTACAGATCACTAGTTCTTTAGATATTTTGGATTACCTT
Organism: Chelonoidis abingdonii; assembly: GCF_003597395.2. Classification (NCBI taxonomy): domain Eukaryota; kingdom Metazoa; phylum Chordata; order Testudines; family Testudinidae; genus Chelonoidis; species Chelonoidis abingdonii. The sequence goes on from NC_133777.1 coordinate 55,576,172, forward strand.
TCTGCTTTTAAAAATATTATTTACAAGTTTAGTTTTGTTTACATTCCCCCCTCACCCCCATGTATTCACATGGGACCATTAAGATTTTTGCATATTCTTTGTCATACCCTTGTTGCTTTTGCTGAAACACTCATTAATTTGTTCTGAAACCTGAAATTGCCTTTCTTGGGCTGATGATGTGTTGCAAATATCTTCACAGTCATAGCTAACGCTGATTCTCTGTTTCTGTGGGTAGACTTTCAATTTATTTAATTCCTGCCACTTTTTAATGGTTGCCTTATACTTCTTGTCTTAGTTTCTGGCTTGTGTTAAGCATTCCTCAGAATTGTAAAATTATTGGTGCTGGATAGTATATTTATTGGGTCATATAACCCATTGCCCTGGATGATGGCAGGATTTCAGGGACACTGAATTTCGAGAAAAGACTTAAGTTTGGCTAAATTTGAATGAAAGAAGAAAAATAACTCTTGTGTTTTACCGTGTTTGTCCTGAACAAACCAGATATCTTCTAGGAAATTACAATTTTGGAAGGATATAGGTACAGGTTATGCTATATGCACACTGCTATAGTCTCTCAGGCTGCCCGACAGCCTGAGATAGCTTTCTCATTTGTCATGCAATACAATCAAATCTGATGCAGATTTGCAGACCTGCACAATAGTGATAAGACAACCAAGCCTATTTCAGCACTGCACAGGATTTACAAAAGGGTATAATTTAGTGAATTGTTGCCAGCGTTTTATTTGCAGGTCTATTGCTATTGATATTCAGTCATTCTATGGACAAAGCAGTAGCGGTTTTATTTTCCTGCAAAAAACCTGTCAGACCTGTGTGTCTGGATGGCAGGGAAATCTTTTTCAAGATGTGAACAAACGTTTTAGGATTAAAAATCTTTGGGCCTGATACTGGCTCAGTGGCTAATCCATATTCCTTTGAGCAGTTCTGTTGCCTTCAATGAATTGTTCATATCGGTAAAGCGGGACTATCAGTGAGAGTAAGGAAGGATTTTTAGGATTAGGCCCGTCATTAATGAAGTGAGAACATTTGATTTTTATAGGCTACTCATGCTTTAACCTTCTTGTGCTGATCTGCAAAATGTTTGGTCCCCAGACTGGGAATGGAGTTCCTTCTCCAGAGGTTAGTGATGCTTTTAGGCTCTGGTTGGAAGAGAATTGAGAGGGGAGGAAAAAACAAGAATAGATAACTCCTGTCATTATGGTTCCAAGTTGAAATGATGAAACTGAAATATCTGTGGTTAGCTGCTTAAAATCTGCAGTGACCTAAAGTAATTTGGATTAGAGGCAAATTGGAATATTTTTTTGAAGGGATTTCAAGAGCCATCTCATGGTAATCCTAACAAACTATAAAACAACTGATTATGTATTCAGATCTACTTAAAACTGTTAGGAGAGAATTACATGCATTTGAATTTTTACAGTTTAATTTCTCACACACGACATGCAGAGTCTGGATATGTTTACTTACTGTTTGGTAATGTGGGTGGGTGTTCGTTAGTTTTTATTTTTTTAGCTCATTTGATAGCTATTATCTGTCATTTCTCACCCACTCCTCCACCCTCAATTATAATATCCAATTTCAGTTCTACAGCATCATCCGTGCAGTAGGCTGGGTGCTGAGAAGTGCTAAGCAGTCTTTGTCAATTTTTTAAAATTACATTTTCGGTTCAACTATATATTCATATGAAGGGCCATTTTTAGTACATTACTGTTTGTATTTCAGAGGCCACTGGGGAGCTGTACCCTGAATATTCAGCCTACCGTGCAGCGGGTGTGGCAGGGGAGAGAGGGTGACACAAATGTTCCCAAAAGAGATGGGGAAGAGGTAGGGCCAACCTTTCTCTCTACCAGCCTGATGGGTGCACCAGGGAGTAGGCTGCTTCATCTCAAGGGCCGTGTGCACTAAGGAGCTTGGAGGAGTGTTGGTTTTTTGAGGGCCAGCTTTGGGGCAGCTCTTGCTGTAAAACTTTAGCTAAAGGGCACACTTTACACCAAAGTAAGTGTAATGTGAATCCCTAAGGTGTTTTTTTTTTTTTTTTTTTAAACTCTTAACTTTTATAGATTAACAGTAGAATTGAGCTGCTTTGAATTTGTCTATTCCCAGAAAGCTGAGACCACATGCAATTGGGGCAAATTGGATTATTGCAATATCTAAAAAACATAATTTTTGTGGTTAGGTGAAAGTAAAGATGTAAGGTGCTATGATGAAGTCATGACAGTTTGATACCTCACAGGACATTATCAAAATAGCTTGCTTATCAGGGAGTGAGAGGGCTGGAAGGGAGCTGAGCATTCTGATTAGTGTGCCCACCTATGTTGTAATTTTAAATAGCCAAGTGTCATCATCTGAATTTAATTTAGTCATTTGATCAGCGTTTCACTACTATTTAAAGTTACACTAATTTACAGTTTGGAATGAGTATCAAGTCAAATGGTATAGTGGGTATCTTAACTGTGGATAAAATATAACTTACCACATTGCCAGGATGCAACCTAATGGACAAAATAAGTATCAGAATATTTTAAATTGCTTTTTGTTCCTACTGTTCGTTATTGTTGCATATAACTATACTGAAAACTTGACTTTGCTGTTCACTGCATGCCTTTCTTAGGTTATTACATACAGTATATATTACCATAACTGTGTTTAAAATGCCCTTTATAGAAATATAAAGGGATAAAGGAAACAACTAGATTGAGACCTTAATGATATCATGCACCTTTTTGGCTGCCATGAGCCAGATTCTGATTTCACATTAGTGTAAATCTAAAGTAACTATTAATTTCACTAGTTACTCTGGACTTACGTTGTTGTAACTAAGATAAGAGTCTGACTTTATTCCTTTAAGAGCAAAGGAATGAAGCACATTTATTTATCTGAATTAGCTTATATTTATAAATATAAGTTGACAGTTAAAATGATATACAATCGTATCACTTTGCATTTCTTTAGGTCACGATTGTTTTCCTGAGGAAGAACTCCAATGGCTCAATAGCTTGTCTTCTCACCAACTGAAGTTGGTCCAATATAAAATATTACATCATCCATCTTGTCTCTCTCTGTTTTCCAAAATACATTCTACACTTTAGGACCGTATACTGCTCTGCCGGGGTAACCACATGTGAAGCAAGTGCTTATGTGGTAAAAGTGCATACTAGCAGAAGCTGAGTTGCCCCATTCTGTGCTGTCAGTTGCTGCCAAAAATTATGGGTATGGTCTGAAAAATAACAGAAAGGCTACTCTGTTGAAGACATAAAGTGATAGGGAATTCCATGTATTATAGGCCTAATGTGCTTCTGCTCAGCACCACATACCAACCCTTCCTCCCCCTTAATATCTGTCTTGCCAACTTGCCATTGGCTTTCCACCTTCAGCTGCGTGAACAGGACTCCTCAAAGAGGTTTGCATGCAGGAACTCACTGTTGCCTTTTGCAACAGAAGTAGTGATTAATTCTCTCCTTTACTTATTATTGTCAGTTTTTGGAGTGAGGGGAGCAGAGATCATAACTTGGTGTGGGTTCACTCTTCCCATGGTGCTTCCAGGTCAGTGCGTCTATTTTTGAAAAGTTGCAAATGTATTGTGTAAATATTCTGTGCCAATGAGCATTCACTTTACTATAGACTTCTTCCCCCTTTGCTATATTATGGATGGGAGCGTCTGACCCTTGATAAGTGATGATGATACAGTAATAATAGAGATTCTTCATAACACTATACAGACATTAGCTAATTAATCATTCCAGCACAGTTGCAAAATGAGAAACCAGTGCCCTTCTTTTCACATAGATTCATAGACTCTAGGACTGGAAGGGACCTCGAGAGGTCATCGAGTCCAGTCCCCTGCCTTCATGGTAGGACCAAATACTGTCTAGACCATCGCTGACAGACATTTATCTAACCTACTCTTAAATATCTCCAGAGATGGAGATTCCACAACCTCTCTAGGCAATTTATAGAGTAGAGCGGAAGAATGACTTCTCGTGTCTTGTTTACACACACCTGTTAATGCATCCCAGAATCACGTTTGCTTTTTTTGCAACAGTATCACACTGTTGACTCATATTTAGCTTGTGGTCCACTATGACCCCTAGATCTCTTTCTGCCATACTCCTTCCTAGACAGTCTCTTCCCATTCTGTATGTGTGAAACTGATTGTTCCTTCCTAAGTGGAGCACTTTGCATTTGTCTTTATTGAACTTCATCCGGTTTACCTCAGACCATTTCTCCAATTTGTCCAGATCATTTTGAATTTTGACCCTGTCCTCCAAAGCAGTTGCAATCCCTCCCAGTTTGGTATCGTCGCAAACTTAATAAGCGTACTTTCTATGCCAACATCTAAGTCGTTGATGAAGATATTGAACAGAGCCTGGTCCCAAAACAGACCCTGCGGAACCCCACTTGTTATACCTTTCCAGCAGGATTGGGAGCCATTAATAACTACTCTCTGAGTACGGTTATCCAGCCAGTTATGCACCCACCTTATAGTAGCCCATCTAAATTGTATTTGCCTAGTTTATCGATAAGGATATCATGCGAGACCGTATCAAATGCCTTACTAAAGTCTAGGTATACCACATCCACCGCTTCTCCCTTATCCACAAGACTCGTTATCCTATCAAAGAAAGCTATCAGATTGGTTTGACACGATTTGTTCTTTACAAATCCATGCTGGCTATTCCTATCACCTTACACCTTCCAAGTGTTTGCAGATGATTTCTTTAATTACTTGCTCCATTATCTTCCCTGGCACAGAAGTTAAACTAACTGGTCTGTAGTTTCCTGGGTTGTTTTTATTTCCCTTTTTATAGATGGGCACTATATTTGCCCTTTTCCAGTCTTCTGGAATCTCTCCCGTCTCCCATGACTTTCCAAAGATAATAGCTAGAGGCTCAGATACCTCCTCTATTAACTCCTTGAGTATTCTAGGATGCATTTCATCAGGCCCCTGGTGACTTGCAGGCATCTAACTTTTCTAAGTGATTTTAACTTGCTCTTTTTTTTATTTTATCTTCTAAACCTACCCCCTTCCCATAAGCATTCACTATGTTAGACATTCCTTCAGACTTCTCAGTGAAGACCGAAACAAAGAAGTCATTAAGCATCTCTGCCATTTCCAAGTTTCCTGTTACTGTTTCTCCCTCCTCACTGAGCAGTGGGCCTACCCTGTCCTTGGTCTTCCTCTTGCTTCTAATGTATTGATAAAAAGTCTTCTTGTTTCCCTTTATTCCCATAGCTAGTTTGAGCTCATTTTGTGCCTTTGCCTTTCTAATCTTGCCCCTGCATTCCTGTGTTGTTTGCCTATATTCATCCTTTGTAATCTGACTAGTTTCCATTTTTTATATGACTCCTTTTTATTTTGTAGGTCATGCAAGATCTCGTGGTTAAGCCAAGGTGGTCTTTTGCCACATTTTCTATCTTTCTACCCATCGGAATAGCTTGCTTTTTGGCCCTTAATAGTGTCCCTTTGAAAAAACTGCCAACTCTCCTCAGCTGTTTTTCCCTCAGTCTTGATTCCCATGGGACCTTACCTATCAGCTTCTGAGCTTACCAAAATCTGCCTTCCTGAAATCCATTGTCTCTATTTTGCTGTACTCCCTTCTACCCTTCCTTAGAATTGCAAACTCTATGATTTCATGATCACTTTCACCCAAGCTTCCTTCTACTTTCAAATTCTCAACGAGTTCCTCCCTATTTGTTAAAATCAAGTCTAGAACAGCTTCCCCCCAGTAGCTTTTCAACCTTCTGAAATAAAAAGTTGTCTGCAATGCAGTCCAGGAACTTATTGGATAGTCTGTGCCCCACGGTGTTATTTTCCCAACATATATATCTGGATAGTTGAAGTCCCCCATCACCACCAAATCTTGGGCTTTGGATGATTTTTGTTAGTTTTTTAAAAAAGCCTCATCCACCTCTTCTACCTGGTTAGGTGGCCTGTAGTAGACTCCTAGCACGACATCACCCTTGTTTTTTACCCTTTTATCCTAACCCAGAGACTCTCAACACTTCCGTCTCCTATGTCCATCTCCACCTCAGTCCAAGTGTGTACATTTTTAATATATAAGGCAACACCTCCTCCTTTTTCCCTGTCTATCCTTCCTGAGCAAACTATACCCATCCACACCAACATTCCAATCATGTGTATTATCCCACAAGTTTCAGGTGATGCCCAACAATGTCATAGTTGTATTTATTTATTAGCACTTCCAGTTCTTCCTGCTTATTACCCATACTTCTCGCATTTGTATATAGGCATCTAAGATACTGATTTGATCTTGCCTCCCAGTTTTGCCCTGACCCTCCTTTCTCTCTCCCATTATAGCCTACACTCCCTCTTGTTTCGACCCATCTCCCAGGTCTTCTGTTCCCACTTACCTGTGGCTTTGCTCACCTGTCCCCCGTCGAACCTAGTTTAAAGCCCTCCTCACTAGGTTAGCCAGTCTGTGTGCAAATAGGGTCTTTCCCTCCTCAAAGGTGAACGCCATCTCTGCCTAGCAGTCCTTCCTCGAATAGCATCCCGTGGTCGAGGAAGCAAAGCCCTCCTGGCGACACCATCTTCGCAGCCAGGTATTCACCTCCATGATGCATCTGTCTCTGCCCGGACCCCTACCTTTGACAGGAAGAATCGAAGAGATACCACCTGCGCTCCAAACTCCTTCACCCGTACTCCCAGAGCCCTGTAGTCACTCTTGATCCGCTCAGCGTCACACCTTGCAGTATCATTTGTGCCCACATGGATGAGTAGCATGGGGTAGTAGTAGTCAGAAGGCCGGATAATCCTCGACATTGCCTCTGTAACATTTCGGATACGGGCCCCGCATGGGCAGCATACCACCCGAGATGAAAATGTCAGGGTGAGAGATGGGCGTCTCCGTCCCCTCAGCAGAGAGTCTCCGACCACCACTACCCTACGTTTCCTATTTTCAGTGGTGGCAGCAGACCTCCCAGCCTTAGGGGTATGAGGCTTCTCCTCCTTTACTGTAGGGGGGTGATTCCTTCTCTCCTGTATCAAGAAGAGCATAACGGTTACCTATTACCACAGTGGGAGGGTTCTCAGCAGGGGTGGAGCACTGCCCGCTGCCAGAAGTAACCAGCTGCCAGTGTCCACCCTGAGCCATCTCCTCCTCCACCAGTGTGTGTATCAGAGTCCTGTGAACTGGGACAGGTACCTCAGCTGTCTCCACATGGACACTGTCCAGGAATTGCTCGTGGATACGGAGGCTCCTCAACCTAGCCACCTCCTTCTGTAGCTCTCCGACCTGCTGCCTGGGAGATTCCACCAGTAGGCACCTTTCACATTGGATGCCCCGCCCAGGCTGGATATCAGTAAGTAGAAATTGCAAGTTACAGTCTTTGCAAAACCACACCAGAATCTGGGTAGAAGCATCCATGCTCTGGTGCTCTGTCTGGCTACAGGCGCAGGTGAAAGAGACAGAAGCAGTGGTACCACAGGTCTTGCGGGTCTTCCTAACCATCGTAAGCCTCCCTCTCTCAAACTCCCCTGTCCGCTCTGCTTTGCTTTAAAGAGAGAGGTTTTGGATGTAGTTTGGCTTATAGGTTTTCAAGGGACTAACAGGTCACGGATAAGACCGACAAGAGACCCCCCGCTCCCTTCCTACTCCCCTTCCAAACTCCCTTGCGAAACTCCCTAAACATATCTAATATGTTTGCGTTTAACTGACATGTTTTTGATGTTTTGAAGAAAATGAAGAATACGTGCTAATTTTGCACAATGAAAGTTTAGATGTTTTGTTTTATTTAGCACCTGGGATCTCCAAACACGGTACTTTCAATGAAATCATCCTATATTAGCATACAAATTAACCAACTCTGTTATCCTGAGTTTCTCCAAACCCTTCTTTCAGAAATCAAAGGAATGAATTGATGTTGAATTGTGTGCACAAGCAGGAAGAAAGCTGTTCATGTCCTGAATACAAGTAACTGAACAAAGAAGTTTTACATACAGGGACTGAATAGCACAAAGTTTTAAGATGGCAATTACAAATCTTGAGTTCTTTGCTCAAGAAGAAATTGCTTTGGATTTAAGCTGCCATGAAATATTTCCCCCTGTGTCTGGTAAAACTCATACAAGTTGATGCTATTAAACTAATTGCCATCCTCTTTATTGCTGTAGTTTAATGAAGATTTAATACAGGTCTTTTCACATACATGCCAGTTATTACGCAGAGGATGAAGTAACATTTCTTAATGGTTCATGCAAAATTTCTAGAGTAGGAGGAAGTGAGTGCCAAAAGTTGTGTGTTCCGCACAGAAAACATTTTTGGTTACAGCTGAAATCCAGTTTTGGAATGAAGAGAGGTGACCAGATAGCAAGTGTGAAAAATCGGGATGAGGGCAATAGGCACCTATATAAGTCAAAGCCCCAAATATTGGGACTGTCCCTATAAAGTCGGGACATCTAGTCACCCACAGTGAAGATGAAGCATCTCATAATGTTCAATAACTGGGGGGAAAAAAGGGCTGTCTGCACATGGTACTTCATCAGGCTGATTTTACGCTTCTGCTTACAAAATTTAAGGCATGTTGTTGTACATGAAAGCAAATTTATTTGGCAAGGTGCTGAGCATCTTCCCCTCAGGATAATGGGAGATGAGGGTGCTGAAGGCACTTGGCATGACACGACCAGCAGAACTTGTGTGCCACCACGCAGAGCTACTTTGAGAAATGGTGTTCATTCTCAGCTGGTAATTCTTTTGAATAAAATTCATATGCTGCCTTAGAATGGGCAAAATCTCATAAGAAATGTTGCTGCTGGTGGTTTTTGTGAGATTTAAGCTGAATCTAAATTAGAACTAGAAAGGAGTGTTTCCTGGCCTGGAAGAAAATTGAAGGGTCGGGGAAAAAATTTGTTTATCTCAGAAATGTCTCCAAATGCAGAGCCTCCTGGAATTCAAAGGAGTTTAGACCAAGGTTTTGGTTCTGACTCCTCTAGCTTTAACAGAACAGTTGGTAGATTTTCCCTCTGCCCCACCCCTCTCCGTCAAATCTCTTCCATTCTGTAACTCATTGGTCAGTCCTAAAAATAGAAGTTCACAGTAGAGTCTGTTTATCTACGTATTGTCTGTCTCTAGAACCATTATTGAGAGAGTGGTTTATGATCAAACATTTCTTAACACTGCCATTTTCTTCTGCATACTCTAGGTTTTGTGTTTGAGTTTCTTTGTAGAGTTATACCTATCTGGTCCAGTTTTTGACATAGTTGCTTTCTTTTCTTTATATGTAACCATACTTTTAGTCCATCATTTAGGTTCTTCCCTCCTACTTCACCCCTGTGTCACTGATTCAGAGCGATTTGGATTGCTTTGTAAATTGGGCGTAAGCAAACAATATGTTTTTAATATGCCTAAATGTGTCCATCTAGGAACAAAGAATGTAGGCTATACTTACAGGATGGGGGACTATCCTGGGAAGCAGTGACTCTGACAAAGATTTTGGAGTCAAGGTGGATAATCAACTGAACATGAGCTCAGTGTGATGTGGTGGCCAAAAGAACTAATGTGATCCTGGGTTCCATAAACTGAGGTATCTTGAGTAGGAGTAGAGAGATTATTTTACCTCTCTATTTGCACTGGTGTGAAAGTTGCTGGAATAGGGTGGTTCTGGTGACCACAGTTGAAGAAGAATGTTGATAAATTGGAGAAGGTTCAGAAAAGAGCCCCAAAAATGTTTATGTTGGGTACAGTCTAAGGCATGGGCTGTATAGGAGGTCAGGCTAGATGATCGTATTGGTCCCTTCTGGCCTAAGAATCTATGAGCTGATCAGCTTTCTTTGGAGTGACAGCACATGACAGCATCGCTGGAGATTTCTTTTGAGAGCAGGTTAGATAAACACCTGTCAAGAATGGTTTAGATAATATTTAATCATGCCATGAGTGCAGGGGGCTGGACTAGATGACCTTTCGAGGTTCCTTCCAGTCCTATGATTCTATCAACCCTTTTAATTTTGTGCCCCAAAAGTTAAGAGAGTATTGCTTCCTCCTTGGCCTTAACAATCACACTTTCTTGAGGTTGGTTTGTCTGGAATCTGTAAAGTTATCCTTCAGGGAACCTGCCAGCACTTCAGCAAATGCTTACCTCGGAGTGCGATTTATTCATTCAGAGTGCATACCTAGTTCTGTGACTTAGCCTTCAGAAATTGGTGCAGTGGTACAACAGCTAACTATGCCTCCTTTGACACTGAGCCCCAGGATTGTTTCTCACTGCAGCTAGGTTGGTTAGTACTCCTCAGTCCCAGTGTGTAAAGGACTTATGATATCAGTATAATTAAGATGAGTTAATTTCTTCAAGCAGGTTGCAATAAAATAATGTGGTTGTACAATATAGTATGAATCACATAGTTTGGAATCCTATTGTACAACAAATATATCTTGATAAGTGAAGAGAATGTGTTTAGTATTCTGTGGAACCAGATTATCAAAGCAAGCTCAATTAAGTCTGACCTTAGGGGCCTGTCAAATCATTTCAATAGAAAGCATTAGTATCCAGGGTATTGCCCATCAGCGCTGTACCATATTCATTCCATGTCTCTTCACAGACTTTTCGATAAGTGGGCAAATAATTCTGGTGCATTTATTATGAAAAGTTGGACATCTTAAAGGAAAACAGTGAATTAGAATGTTAACTTAAACAAATTCTAGTTTTGAACAGGGCATGCTTTAGAATGTCCTGAATCTTAAAAAAAAAAAAAAAAAAAAAAAAAAAGAAAGGAAAAACA
>NC_133777.1:55587883-55600523 GCF_003597395.2 Chelonoidis abingdonii
GCTAACCTTGCGATCGGTATCACGAGAGCGAGTTGGATGGAAGTCGACCGTTGTGAATCGTGTTGATAGCAAAGTTTGCCAGGGCCATTAATCGCAATCCTGCTAAGAAGAACCATGAACTCTGGGGAACCGTGCAGGACATTGTGGATTGGATTTGCACAATGGGGTTTCCCGCTACCTGTGGAAGGGGTGATTAGATGGGACGCAAATAATTCCTATTCTGGCACAGACCCACCTAGCATTCCGAGTAACGTTAATCGGAAGGGGTATTTCTCTATGTTCTCCAGCGCTTGTGGATCACTGTGTGGGCGTGTTCGGTTGGACATTAACAGAGCGAGGCTGGCCTGAAAGGTGCATGATGCATGCATCTTTAGGAACACTGGCCCTTCAGGAAAAGCTGCAGGCCGGAGACTTTTTTCCCCAGAGCGGCAAGATCACATAGGGGACGTCCATAAAGTTCATTGTGAATCCTGGAGACCCCGCTTATCTGTTAATGCTGTGGCTCATAATACGTACACCAGGGACCTGACAGCAAGCAAGACCTGATTCAACTCACAGCTGAACCGGTGCCTAAACGACTTGTGGAGTGTGCTTTTGGCCGTTTAAAAGGGGTGTGACGAGTTCTCGGTAGGGAAGCTGGACTTGGGGGAGAAAGCGCATCCCCACGTTATATTCCGTGTGCTGTATCCCTCCATAATATTTGTGAAGGGAAGGGTGAAAGATTTCAGTGAACATGGACCTCCGAAGGTTTCCAATGCCTGGAGGCTTGAATTTTGCACAGCGAGAGGAGGGCCACTAGAGAGGCCCAGCACAAGGCTTCAAGGATTAGAGATGGATGCCTTGAGGGAGGAATTTGAGGCTGAAAACCAATAGTAATGTTTGGTGCCTTGCAGGGGAGTGAAGTGCAGTGGTTACAATGTTAGTAGGAATCTGTGTTTCCTAAGCTGATTTGCAGTGCCTGTTTCTTTCCTGGGCTAAGGTATCTTTAACTTTCTGCAATAACAAAGACTGTTTTCAAAGCCAAAAATTCATTTATTGAAGACACACAACTTTTTTGGAATCTGAAAGGGCAAGGGGGTGGGGTGGGGAACTGTACAATCACAAGTTTGCATATGTCTTTTCTGGAGTGCTGTGCAATGACTGCTGCACTTCAGAATGGCTGTACTGCATGGTGATGGGGGTTGAGTGCAGAGGGTAAGGGTCGTAGTTCTCAGGTTGGTTGTGAACGTACTGGTGTTGGAGGCAGCTGGTGGTGGTAAGAACCCGTATGCGGGGGAAGAGGGTGTGGAGCTAACATGGAGGCACAAGGGAAAGAGGTTTGGGACAAGGGCGGCAGGGGGAGGGGCAGTGGTGATAGTGCTCCGCCTGCATGGCTACAAGCGCCTGGAAAGAGTCTGCTTGGTGCTCCAGGATACTTATCAGCCGCTCCAAGCATTGCTCCCTTTGTGTTGCGTTTTCCTTGCGGATCCTGCTTTCCCTCTCTCTCCGCTCCTGTGCTTTTTGATTCTCTGTGAGAGATTGCTGCATCACTTCTTGCAGCATGTCGTCTTTGGTTTTTCGCGGCCTCTTCTGGAGATTTTTGTAGTTTCTCAGCCGGTGATAACACAGACAGCCAAGATCTCAAGGTTGCAGCTGTAAAGGCAAAATGCAACACTTAACAGAGGCAGCATTGTTTATACCAGACAGAATTTTCCCCCCGCAGTTAAGGAGGGCACATTAACGGTCTTCACAATAGCATAATTTTTCCATCCCAAAGAGAGCGCACATAACCCACAGGAGCCCTGAAATGGTGAGTAAGGGGGACTGATTGCTTTCCCCAACACACAGAAACCTCAGTACAGCCCTGAACCAAACAGCTGCAGGGGGCACCTACACTGAACACCTGTGAAGCATGGGATAGTCTTCTACTGCAATGCGGATTCCGCTCTGGCCCCTATACAGCTTGTTTGTGTGCAGCAATGGTCCCCCCCACCCCTTGCGGCACAGTGGTGCGGACGCGGTAGCCTGACTGGAGGGGGGGGAGGGGAATGAGGACTCCAGCTATCCCACGGTCCCCGCAGTCTCCGAAAAGCATTTGGATTCTTGGGTGAGCTCCCAATGCCTGAAGGGTCAAAAACATTGTCTTGGGTGGTTCAGCGTATATGTCTTCAATTTACTCCCACTCCCCCTCGTGAAAGAAAAGGGGAAAAAAATTGTTTCTCGCCTTTTTTCAATGTCACTGTATGTCTACTGCATGCTGCTGGTAGACGCGGCGCTGAACAGCAGCGTCCTCTTGCCTTCCTTTCCTGATGGCAGACGGTACAAAAGTCTTGGAAACTGTCCTCATCATCCCGTGAGTGCTTCTGGCTGGCCTCGGTGAGGGCGGCCGGGGGCGCCTGGGCAAAAATGGGAATGAGTCCCAGTCATTCCCTTCTTTAAGCTTTGTCTCCTGGAGAGGCAGACGGTGCAAAAGGCTTGGTAACTGTCCTCATCATAGCAGCTGGAGGCTGAGCTCCTCACACCCACACCTCATGTCTAATGAAGATTAATCTACTGCCTGAAGATTCTGTACTGCCTGGACTATCATAGTAGCGGGAGGCTGCCTCCCCCTCATTTTATCTCACTAAAAAGTCAATGTTTCTTATTCCTGCATTCTTTTACTTCATCACACAAATCGGGGGACACTGCCACGGTAGCCTAGGAGGAGTGTGGGAGGAGAGGAGAGGAGGAGAGAGAAGCAAAGGGTGGGGTTGTTGCAGGGGCACCCCCCTAGAATGGCATGCAGCTCATCATTTCTGCGGGATCTCTGGTGCTCTGACCCGGAGCAGCTGTGCTCTCTGGTTCTCTAGTAGATTTGCCCCATATTCTAGGCAGGACTGACTCTATTTTTAGACAATGAAGAAGGGAATGACCTGGGGAGTCATTCCCATTTTTGTCCATGCGCCTCCAGCCGACCTCAGTGAGGCCAGCCAGGAGCACCCATGACAGCAGCAGATGGTACAAAAAAGGACTGGTAACCATCTCTGCTAGGCAGTGGCAAATGAATGCTTGCTGTGTAGCACTGCAGTAACTCGCGTCTGTCAGCCAGCATCCAGTATACATACGGTGACAGTGACAAAAGGCTAAACGGGCTCCATGTTGCCATTGCTATGGCATCTGCCAGGCAATCAAGGAAAAGGTCACAAAATGTTGTCTGCGTTGCTTTCACGAGGGAGGATTGACTGACGACATTTACCCAGAATCACTGCGACACTGTTTTTTGCCCCATCATGCATTGGGATCTCAACCCAGAATTCCAATGGGCGGGGGAGACTGCGGGAACTATGGGATTGCTATGGGATAGCTACCCACAGTGAAACGCTCTGGAAATCAATGCTAGCCTCAGTACATGGACACACACCGCTGAATTAATGTGCTTAGTGTGGCCGCGTGCACTCGACTCTAAACAATCTATTTTAAAAAACCAGTTTCTGTAAAATCGGAATAATCTTGTAGTGTAGACATACCCTGGGACAAGGACCACAGTGGCTCTCCCAGTAAATCTGCACAAGAGCATTGCCCACGCTCTGGATGAGACTTGAAGAGATTACCAGGGCTGATTACCATGACGTGATAGACCACATCAATGCACTATTCCGCATCTAGGCATGCATGCATGCAGCCCTAACCCTCCCTCCTCTCCCAAAAAATTTCCATCCTGAAAATAAAAGCCGCTTACTGGGAACCCGCTCTTCTGTTTGTCCTCCACCAAGTATCAGCTGCTGCGACTGACTACTGAGCTCCTGGCTGCATGCCTCCAGGGACTCCGGAGTGTCTCCCCCCACCCCGGTGCCATCACTCTCACTTTTCTCCTTCTCTTCCTCCTCCCCCCGCCGTGTCCAGAGTGGTCCTCGAAGTGCAGGTGGGGTCACTCCCAAGTATTGCGTCCAGCTCTTTGTAGAAACGGCAGGTTATGGGGGCAGCCTCGGAGCGGTGGTTTCCCTCGCGGGCTTTACAATAGACACTCCACAGCTCCTTCACTTTAACCCTGCACTGCAGTGCGTCCTGGTCATGGCCCCTTTCCATCATGGCCCTTGATACCTACCCAAAGATATCGTAATTCCTATGGCTGGAGCGCAGCTGGGACTGCACAGCTTCCTCCCCCCAAACACTGAAGAGGTCCAGCAACTCACCATTGCTCCATTCTGGGGATCGTTTGGCGCGTGGAGGCATGGAGAGATTCACTGATTGCACTCCACACCTGGCTGAGCAAACAGGAAGGGGATTTTTAAAATTCCTGGGGCATTTAAAGGGCTGGTCACCTGAGGCCAGGGCAGTAGAGTTCGAACTGCTGAGCAGAGTGGGATACCTCCGAATACCTCTGGAGGCTAAAAACAGCGCTTTTGGTGGCCACGCTGGCGGAGCAGCGCTGCATGAGCAGCGCTATAGTCTTTATTCCTCTAATCGAGGTGGAGTACAACCAGCGCTGTAGCCAGGGAGATACAGCGCTGCAACTCTCCAATGTAGCCAAGCCCTAAGTGCATAAGCATCTGTTTGAGTCCCATTGACTTCAGTAGGGTGTGCTTAAGTATCTTGCCAAATCTGTGCACCTATGGGCCAATCCTGTCAATGTTTACTACTAGCTGTAGTGCTTAATACTGTGAGTAGTTCCTGTTGACTTCACTGGAACTAGTTACAGTATTTAGCAATGCACCCAGTAGTGTTTGCATGATTGGGTCCTATACTACTTCTGATGTGTCTTCAGTGTGAGACCATCATAATTCGGAAGAACTTTGGCTCTTAATGATACTAGTTATAGGGGTGATGCCCCTTACTTTGTATTCTTGTTTAACTTCTGCAGAAATTCCAGATACCATCTCAGTAGCTGCTGTTTGTCTTCTGTTTTTCTACAGAAATTGAATGCCGAAGTGTTGTGTGCTGGCTGGCTGTTAATGTAGAAAATACTGTTCAGACTAAATTTATTAAAAACAGAATTTAACCTAAAGTCAAGCTTTAAAATCTCTCTCTGCTTCTGGAAAACAAAGTTCATCCAAACCCCAACACTTAGTCCAAGTCTAAAAACGAAACAAATACACAACTCCATAGTCAGTTAATGTTTATGAAGAATTCAAAGGCACAAACTCTATATTTTAGTGCCAAGTAAGAGAACCTAATTTCATTCCTGAATTTTCCTTGTTGGTTAACTTATTTTTAGTAACCTGAGTGTATTACTCTTAGGGGCACTCCGTGTCAAAAAATTAAAATTCTGCGCACATTATTTTAAAATTCTGCAAATTTTATGTCAAAATAACACTACATAATCATGTCAGTTTCAATTATTTTGGTCATTTATTTCAAAATACTTGTCAGCAAGTATGTCTGTAACAGTAGACACACCCACAAAAATTCCCACAGAAGTAGAGTGTTAAAGAAACCACCATGACAACCCAGTTCGTGTTTCTCTGCCCTCTCTTCCCACCCCTCCCAGAGCCCAGCCGGTGGGCCAGACAGCCACAAACCACCCCCCACATATAGTCCAGCCATGGTCCCCACCCAGCCAATACACCCAACCCCCCTCTCTCCCAGAACCCAGCCTCAGGGCCCCTCCTTGCCCAGATACCCCCTATCACCCCCCTGGAGTTCAAGCTGTGACACCCCTTTTCCCCCCCCCCCCGCCCCTTGAACCCAGGGATCCAGAGGGAGAAACAGCCTGATGCTGGTTCCCAGGCTTGTATAGAGTTTCCTGTGTGCCATTGTCTCCCTCCTTCAGGGCGTGTGGGGAACTGATGCTGCCGGGAACCCTCTAGCTCCCTCCCTTTTCCCCTTGACAGGGTCTTCTATGTGCAAGCTGGGCTCTGCCAGGTCCAGTGGCCCCTAGCAGTGACCAGCAGCACTGCAACCTATTTCTGTAGGGGAAGGAAAATTCTGCGTGCACAACATTAATTTCTGCAAAATTCTGGATTGTGCAGTGGTGCAGAATTCTCCCAGGAGCAGTATATTCTGGCTAGTGTGAAGAGACCTCCACTTGTATGTGTAGTATATCCTACTTTTACCTTTTACGGTTTGTTAGAAGGATGGAAATGAACTCTCTAGAAAAGTCAAGTCGTGAGAGAATCCACAGTGCTCGGTGTGAGAGGCATGTTGTATATTCTCCATCTTAACATTAGTCCTTCAGGAGTATATTTGAGATAGTTGGAACCTATTTAAGGCTCACAGGTGCTTAGAGTAAGGTTCTTCTCTTCCACACTGTTTTTCATTCACATTATGGGATTACATCCCTTTCCTCCCCTCCCCTCCCCTCCCCAGCCCCCCCTGCTTCCGGATCACATTCAAGACTGGAACAGGTTACACCTTTCGAGGGCCTGAGAGCAGCCTCCTCACTTAAAACATGGCCTATGTATCACCTGCTGCTGTTCAGAAAGAGTAGACCTGCAGATCCACATGGCTTTGGTATCTGTAATGGTAGGTCCCCAAGAAAGAACATGGGTTGCTCCAAAGCAGATAGATGCTTTTAATACCAAATCCACAGACTCTTTACCCTATCTTAGTGCACCAGCTGTTCAAGATCTGATTTTATGAGACTAAATTACTCCCAACCTTAGCTACACTTCTGAGCAATGCATAATTATTCTAATATCTTGCTATAGCTACCTGAGCTTTTAATATCGTTCAGCTCAACCAGTGATCGAAAAGCTTGCTCTTGGGAACACTCTATTCCTGATGCTACTGGGAGGACTTTGGGGACCTAAATTAATGAGGTTTATATGCCGTTCTTTCATCTGTGACAGTAATAGTATGGAGAATCAATCTAATGTAATAAAAAAATTGAAGCACAATTCAGTAAAGATTACTAGCATATATTAAAATGAAAACATGTTCGAGAGGAAACAATGCAGTGGAAATTGCTTGTACAAAAATTCCTTGCATATTGCTTGAAGTAAATTATATTTGATTTATTTTTCTGTGATTGTAACATTTATGAAAAAGATAGACTTTTTGGAGAAAATTGTATGCTCTTTTTTTTTGTGCATATGTATTGTGCCCAGCTATTTGGACCTTCAGTTTCAACCAAAGATGTTTGTTTTTTTCACTTCTTTATGAGAAATCAATAGTAAAGAATGACCACGGTAGATTAAAAAATCTTTATAGATCAAATGTGAGCATAGATATACAGTAACTCCTCATTTCATGTCCTCCCGTTTAACGTTAGGTCCCTGCTCAATTAGGGAACATGCTCGTTTAAAGTTGTGCAGTGCTCCCTTATAATGGTGTTTGGCTGCCTGCTTGTAAGATTCTGTGGAAGAGCAGCGACTTTACAAGGGAGCATTGCACAAGTTGCTTCTCTGCCTCCTCCCCTTTCCTCCTAGTGCCTCCTCCCACTTTCTGGGAGGGAGGGGCAGGAGCAGAGAAGCCCTGTGTCTCCATTCCTCCCCCTCCCTCCCAGAAAGTCCTAAGTCCAAGTCCCTCCAAACAGCTGTTTGGCACCGCTTAGGACTTTGTGGGTTGGGGGAGGGATATAGTGTGCTCTGGAGAGGACGTGGAGAGAGGGTGGGAAGAGGTGGGCCTGGAGTGGAGCGGGGAGAGGAAGAGGCGGGTCTGGAGCATTCTCGGCAAAGTCCAAGCCTGTTCTTCACCGGGGAAGCTGCCGCTGCTGCTGCAAAGATGCTTCCTAGTGTCCTTGCCTGCAGTGGGCTGTGCCTGGGTCGGGTAAGCCAGAGGCACTTCCCAACCATAGTACAGTACAGTACATAATGCCTTTTTGTCTGCCCCCCAAATTTTTTCCTTGGAACCTAACCCCCCGCATTTACATTAAATCTTATGGGGAAATTGGATTTGTTTAACATTGTTTCACTTAAAGTTGCATTTTTCAGGAACATAACTACAATGTTAAGTGAGGAGTTACTGTAGATTTAGTACTAACAGTGCTTGACAAGCATGGATTGGCAGACCAGCCCTCATTCAAATCTGTAAACACAGATCCACAAAAATCATAGTGCACACATTCCACAAACGTTGTAGCCAAAAGAAATCTGGTAAGCTTTCCACTTAATACACTTGTTTCTTTTAACGAACAGAATTTCATCCTTAGTTTGGCAGTGTACATCAGTGCCATTTCCACTATTTGCCTCTTTAGGAGACAATCTCTTGTTCCTTAGTGTCACAGTCATCATGTATTTTAAATGGCACTGGTTGAGTTGTAGAATTTTTTTTCCCCACCTCATCCACAGCATTTGCAAAATCTTTACTGATGGAACTCTCCTGAGTTGTGGATAATCTTGCCTTGGCTCCGTAACCATTGCATGTTGGCTCCATAGCAGAGTTGTATTGCCTTGGCACCACAGGAGTGATGTATGTTTACTGCTTGTGAGGAGCTGTTGCCTTATTTTGGGGATAGGATCAATCAGATCAGAAGTGGTCTGACTGAATCTGTGAAAACAGTAGCACCCTGGGAGATGAAAAATGTATCCTTTATCCTTCAACTAGCTACTTGGCAGATGGACTCTTGTCCTTTGTGGTTGATGTAAGGTGAGTGGGAGACTCTGGGTGCTCTATTGATTATTATTTCTATCTGTTAACATTTCTCTTGTAGAGAGCAAAATGCCAGATGGTGTTTATTAATGATTAATTAGCTCTGCTATCTTTCTGCATTCATATAGTATATATTTTTGTCAGCTTGAAATTTTAGTTCCAATTGCCATTCTCTCTTTAACAGAACATTACCCAAGAAAGTGATGCTGCAAACATGGAATCCACAGACTTTTTGGAACCTTCTGTCTTTTCAGGTCAGAGTGTGTAGCATAATTGAAATTCTGGGATCTTGATGGAGATTCTCTTACTGGCAGCAGACAAGAATAAAGAGGGTCGTGCTGATTTCTTTAGTCTTTGATACTAGGAAACCATTGACCACAGAGTACTGCTTACTTGCTTGCAGGAGTGTGCAGCCTGGTATTTCTCTGAAAATTCAGGCCCACTGAATAGTCAAACTGGGCAGTTGCTAGTCCTCTTGGGAAGGTCTTTTCAACTGGATCTCATCAATGTATTAGTGTTAATGTTATGGTAGCGGTGATATGTTTTGAGCTATAGTAACATAGGTGTGCTGCTGATACAGAAACTGAAAAGGAAACTTCTCCGCTACTGTAAGTTTCCTTTTCATCAAATCCAGAGCTCAGTTTTACCACTTCACCTGTTTCTCGATGAAATACAGACCTGTATGTAAATGATCTGTATGCTTCAACCATGACAAAAAAGGAGGAGATTTTTGGCAGGAGGAAGCATTTAGCAGATTGGGCTGGCATGACACCTGCACAATTTAGGAAGAGTTTATACTTTTTGTTTTTAAACCAAATGATTCAGTCATCCAGGAGAAGTTGAGGCCTGATCAGTATTATGAGTTGTTTTGATGGCTTATAGAATTCTGATGTGTGATTAGTATGTTACGTGATCGCTGATGTTCCCTTGACAGATTGGCAGTGCTGTTTTAATGTGGGTGGATATCCAAATTTTGTATTTTTAATATATTGGTTCTTACTTCAAGACCTGTGTAGTTTAATCAGCTTAGATGGGCTCAGGTTCTTAAACATATCACATGTCATTCCAGGTTTCAGTGATTTAGATTTACTTTTGATGGAAAAGGTGGACTCTTGCAGATTTGGGGGGGAAGTTTTGAAAATAACAAATAATTTTTTGATTTCTCTAGGTGTTTCTCATTAATTTGTTTTTTATTGTGTTTTAAAATCTTTTTAAATAGACTATATTTTGTTAGGATAGTCTGTAGGGGTGAGTGGCTGTTACCCACTAATACTAGATGCCTCAATTTTTGAGTGGCCAGTCTGACACACCTTGGGGCTGAATAGCCACAACTTTGATTGAAGGCAGTAGTCGAGATGTAGGTACTCAACTTCTCTGAAAACGAGGCTCAAGTTGAGAAGCAAAAAAACAGGCATCCAAAATCATTGACAGCTTCTGAAGATATAGGCTTCTCTGACTCAGTTTCTCAAACTACAAAATAAAAATTCTACATCCCCACTTTTCCTGTTTATGAAGATGAACAAGTGAACATGCTTTGGTGTAGTGAACAATGGGACTTGTGTCTTTGCATCAAGGGGAGAGCAGTCTCTCTTTCAGTGAGTTGTCAGTGTACAGTTTCTTCAGGACTAGTATGGAATGGGGAACCCATGACCATCTTTGGTACAGTCTTGGTGTCAAATCCTGCAGATCTGCCTTAATCAGAACTCCTATGAAATGGGAGTTTTTTACTTGAGTATGGACTGCAGGATTTGGCTAGCAAAACAAAATTAAGCACAATTTCCCCCCTTTCTTGACTCTCTTTCCTAGTAATATGCAGATACAGAGGGGCAGCCACTGGCTATGTCTACACTGCAGTCAAGCATCCATGGCTGTCCTATATCAGCTGACTTGGGCTCATGGGGCTATAGAATTGCAGCGTAGACCTTCAGACTTGGGTTGGAGCCCAGGCTCCAGGACCCCATCGGAGGGAGGGTCCCAGAACCCAGTTTGAAAGTCTACACTGCAATTTTATGGTCCCACAGCCCAAGCCCTGCAAGTCCAAGTCAGCTGACTGGGACCAGCTGCAGGTGTTTTATTGCAGTGTAGACATACTCTGAATCTCCCTTATACAGCAGGAACAATGGCCACACCTGGAACGATCCTGTCAAGCTGGTTTGAATGTGGATTTGAAAGAGAGCTTTTGTAATTCTCCCAGCTTAATAGAAAACTTTTTTTTTTTTTTTTTAATCAAGCTGGGGCAGATCACAAAGTAACCTGCTGTGAGTGAAAACAAGGCTTATGCAGTGAATGAGCAGTAGATGGAGAGCTCTCTTCTATTATGCTTAATGGTAATAGATTCCAGAAGAGCTTATAATGCAAATTTAGTAATACTGCAGTCTTAAATCGTGTGGGATAAAAATACTCTGTGCTGGAGTCCTAATTTTTCTTAGTCATTAGACGTGTTTGTTCATGAGACTTGTGTAATCTTCCTGTTTGCACACCGTGCCTTGCTGCCATTTAATCTGGAGAGAGATTAGTTAAGAAACACTGATCCAGAAATGAGAGAGCATGTCCCTCTATGCAGTATTGCCATGAAGTCAATGCAGCACATCCTAAATGTTGGAGTGTGATGTCCTCATAAAGCATGAACTCAGCTGCTACTATTAGACCCCAAAGCTTCTGAGTCAGAGATAGGAGCATGGAACATCTTACCTTGTCTCTAGGGGTCAATGTAATTTGGGCATGGTGGCATTTCAGTCCAGTTCTACGTCGCTTTAATTTATGCCTGCAGTAATTTTGCATATCAGAGCAGTAACAGATACTGTATATTTATGGCTCTTAAAAATTATAACAACTTGGGCCTGCCAGCCACAAAACACAGCACTCACATCCAAGAGTGAGATTAGTCAAGAACTGGATACATATATTTATTTTTAACCTTGGAAATCTACAGTATGTTACTGCTTGAATTTAATAAGCAGCCAACAAGTTTTTTAAAGATATAAAAAGAATACAATAATAACTGCAATTTAGAGTATTTTACATGTGGGGGCCAAAATGCTGGCCATGGTGAGTTTTTTGCTGGCATGGGTGTTTGTAAGAGAATGCATGGAGTATGGATGTGTTACTATTAAAACTTCAAAAAGTTGGACTGATGTTTTCATGGAAGCGTACATGGATCAATCTTCCTGGTTCCCCATGCACAGCACTGAACAGCATTGACAACTTATCCCTAGATGATGAAATTCATGTTTTACATTCTGCACTGCATGGGTCATCTTTCTTTTTTTCTTTCTTAACTTCTTTCCTCCTCCTCCCCACCCCCGATTGGTTTGTCTTTTTATCTCTCTCTCCCTGTTGTCTGTCATTATTCCATTGTTTTGCTCCTTACTCTCCTTTGCTTCCTCTGTTTTCTTCTCTTTCCCTTTGACCTTCTTCTCTCATTTACTCAGTGCCTCTTTGGAG
Source organism: Chelonoidis abingdonii (assembly GCF_003597395.2). NCBI lineage: Eukaryota > Metazoa > Chordata > Testudines > Testudinidae > Chelonoidis > Chelonoidis abingdonii. The sequence goes on from NC_133777.1 coordinate 55,599,815, forward strand.
AGTTTCGCTGCTACATAGTACCGTCAATGAAACTGGGTGAGATTTTCAAAGGATTCTATGCTATGCAGGGAGAAGAATCCCTAGAAGCCAGTTAAACAGGCTTTATGGTCCTTTCTGTTGTTGAAGCAGCACAAAGGAGTCAAGGGTTTGGCATGATTTAGTAGGGGTTGGTCCTTCTTTGAATGGGGGGTTGGACTAGATGACCTCCTGAGGTCTCTTCCAACCCTAACCTTCTATGATTCTATATTCTGACACGTGTAAGTTGGTAATTGAAGACTTGCACTATGTTGTTCTGTCTAGCTAAATCAGAGTGAACCTGGAGGGATAGCTCAGTGGTTTGAGTATTGGCCTGCTAAACCCAGGGTTGTGAGCTCAGTCCTTGAGGGGGCCATTTAGGGATCTGGGGCAAAAATCTCTCTGGGGATTGGTCCTCCTTTGAGCAGGGGTTGGCTTAGATGACCTCCTGAGGTGCCTTCCAACCCTGATATTCAATTCAATGTAGATATTTTGCACCAATAATAAGGGAGGCTTACACTGGTGTGACTTGAGGTTTGTCTACATGGGGACACTCAGGGTATGTCTACACTACGGGACTATTCCGATTTTACAGAAACCGGTATTTGGAAACAGATTGTATAAAGTTGAGTGCACGCGGCCACACTAAGCACATTAATTCGGCGGTGTGCGTCCATGGTCCGAGGCTAGCGTC
>NC_133777.1:55602061-55621015 GCF_003597395.2 Chelonoidis abingdonii
TGGTGCACTGTGGGATAGCGCCCAGAGGCCAATACCGTCGAATTGCGGCCGCGCTAACCCTAATCTGAAATGACAATACCGATTTCAGCGCTACTCCCCTCATCGGGGAGGAGTACAGATATCAGTATTAAGAGCCCTTTATATTGATATAAAGGGCTTCGTTGTGTGGACGGGTGCAGGGTTAATGTGATTTAACGCTGCTAAATTTGATATAAACTCTTAGTGTAGACCAGGCCTCAGGAAAATTAAATTCACGACGTTAATTTGATTTAAAGTGGTTTAGTTAAACCACATTAAATCCCTGTGACACTAATTCTGACTGAGAATGTCCACACAAGGATTTAATGTGGTTTAATTAAATCCACTTAAAAAATTACTTTGGATTAACTTTTCTGAATGTCCCTGTGTAGACAAGCCCTTATTCCTCGTAAGTAAGAGCAGGTCTATACCATGGGTGCTACAGCAGTATAGCTGCAGTTACAGCACTAGTTATGCTGCTGTAGCGGCAATGCTTCCTACATCTAAGGAAAGGAGGTTTCTGTCGACTGTAGGTAGTTTACCTTCTTGAGCAGCTGTAGCTAGGTTGCTGGAAGAATTCTTTTAAGTTTAGACCGTGCCTAAGTTGTGCTGCTGTAAGCTGTGCTTTATATCCGTGTAGTATGTCTACACTAGGGGTTTGCACTAGTGCAGCTACATCAGTGTAGTCGGACTGGGCTAATGTAGACAAGGCCATTGTCTGACTTCTCTTTAAGGAAAAGCTGCTGATCTGACTTTCACTTAAAAATACTAGATCCAATGAGTGACCAGCATGCCCAGCCTGAAACTGAAAATTAGTTATTTGTCTAAATTGCCTAGTAAACTTAACTAAATGTCAGTTTTGCCCAGTATAGTACTGCATGTTGGGAACTGCACCTGCACAGATATGTGCTATCTCTTGCTTAGCCCCAATCCGCTAAGGAGCAGGAAATAAGGACACATTATACCTTTGCGCTGCCTCTTTCATGGTCATAAAAGGGAGGGGAGGGGACAAGACAATTATTGTCTTCATGGATTCAGGTTGGAGATGCCAAGATTCCCAAATGCAGGTTAGCTACTTACGTAGAGAGCGGCAAGTACACCTCTACCCCGATATAACATGAATTCGGATATAACGTGGTAAAGCAGCGCTTGGGGGGGGGTGGAGCTGCACGCTCTGGCGGATCAAAGCAGGTTCGATATAACACGGTTTCACCTATAACGTGGTAAGATTTTTTGCTCCCGAGGACAGCGTTATATTGGGGTCGAGAGGTAATTAAATTTAATTTGTCCAGGTATAGTTCTGGTTAGTCCAGGCTGCTAGGCAATAACCTTTTCCTAGCCTGATTTGATTGGAATTGAATGGTTAATTTTCAGTGTGACTGTAGAGGAGCGGGCTCACTCCTGCGGCGCCTCCTGCTGGTGACTTCTGGGAGTTAGCTCAATTCAGCTCTGGAGCGTCCTCTGCAGGCCGGTGATCCGCCTGTCCTCTGGTCCCCGTGTCCCTTCCTGGACCTGGTGCCCTTTTAGATGGGCTGCTGCCCCCTGGCACTAAGCCCTTTCTCTCAGGCTTAAGGTCTCCCCTCCCTGGAGAACCCTCACCTACTATCCCCACCTTGCCTCAGTATATGGCTACTGCCAGTCATTGTCCAGCCCCTGCGCCCTGGGGAAGACTGCAGCATCAGCCTACTCATCACTGGCAAAGTTAAGTTTGGACCTGTTGCCTTGGCCTACCCCTGGGCTGCCTTCTGCAACCCCCAGTACCTATTGGCTCAATGCTAGGCCACAGCCTGGTCTTTCCAGGCCGGAGCTACCCAGCTCCTCTGCCTTTTCCCAGCCCTGCTTCACTCAGAAACCCTGTTTTGAGCTCCCTGCAGCCAGGCCCTTCTCCATCTACAGCTAGAGAGAGGGACTTTTGAGCTCCTGGATCCCAGCCTCTTTATACAGGCCAGCTGTGGCCTGATTGGGGCGTGGCCCAACTACAGCCACTTCCCAATCAGCCCGGTTTAGTAGCTCCCAGCCACAGCCTTCCCCCAGGGCTGTTTTAAGCCTTTCAGGGCAGGAGCAGGGTAAGCACCCTGCTACAGTGACATATAGGTATTTATCTGCATAATGTCTGTTAAGGTTAATGTACATCACGATCCATACTAGATGGCTGAAAATATGAAACCTAGAATCACGCAATCAGTTGGTTTTCTGCTGAGGGATTTTTTTTTGTTTTGTTTTGTTTTTTGGACCATGCCTTTTTCAACATTCAGCTGATCCCTTTTTAGTATGTGAAATACTCCATTGTCAAATAAGTGGTTTGTTGCAAATAATTTACTGTTTGTATTGTGGTTATTCCTGGCAAAATGCCGTACATAATGCAGTCTCACTTTGGGGAGGTGCACTACTAGATTTTTGTTTGTTTGTTTTTTTCAGTCATCAGGCATTTAGAAGTAGGTATTACTAGACATATCTGAGCAACTTCAGTTTTTATTCTAGTGTAGTGGTAGGCAACCTATGGCACGCATGCCGAAGGCGGCACGCGTGCTGATTTTCAGCGGCACTCACACTTCCTGAGTCCTGGTCACTGGTCCATGGGACTCTGCATTTTAATTTAATTTTAAATGAAACTTGTTAAACATTTTAAAAACCTTTACATACAACAATAGTTAAGTTATATATTATAGACTTATAGAAAAAGACCTTCTAAAAATGTTAAAATATATTACTGGCACGCAAAACCTTAAATTAGAGTGAATAAATGAAGACTTGGCACACCGCTTCTGAAAGGTTGCCGACCCCTGTTCTAGTGTCTTGAGCAATTCACTATGCAATACCTCTAAAAAGCTACTCCTTGCACTAGTGGCAGAAAGAAAGTAGTTTTTAAAAAAACATAACACATCAAATTGCCCAATGTTTTCCTCTACATGTATCAAAATATTTGAAAAATATTACATTAGTGTATTTCAGAAATTGAAGCTGTCCAGAATATTCTCTGATGCTAACCTACTATGTATCTTTATGTTAAGGAATGGTGGAAAGTAATAAATACCCCCTGAAAATATTTGGAGGCTAATTACAAAAAATCTATTAAACTCCATGTTTTTCAGAATCTTTCAGTGGCTGTGGTTTTAAAACTGCATTCTCTTGAAGTTATTAAATCCATTTTGAATGGTTATGCTAATCATTAATACATGGTGTGCTTTTAGTTAACTCCTTCTCCTTAATCGGAGATTAATCATTCCACGCTACAAATAACATTGTAATTATAATATATTTTTAAATTAACATTTTTTACATTCTCAGATCACTTTATTTTTAGCACTCTTTTGTTCTGTATTTTTATTATGATACATCTCGAATATATAAACATTAGAGCTGTCAATCACAGTTAACTCACATGATTAACTGAAAAAAATTGATTAATTTTTTTATCACGATTAATCTCTGTTTTAATTGTATTATTAAACAATAGTATACCAATTAAAGTTATTAAATATGTTTGGATGTTTTTCTACATTTTCAACGTATTTATTTATATTACAACACAGAATACAAAGTGTACACTGCTCACTTTATATTATCTTTGATAACAAATATTTGCAGTGTAAAAATGATAAACAAAAGAAACTGTATTTTTCAGTTCACCTCATACAGGTACTGCAGTACAATCTCTTTAGCCTGAAAGTGCAATTTACAAATGTAGATTATTTTTTTTTGTTACATAACTGCACTCAAAAACAAAACAATGCAAAAGTTTAGAGCCTACAAGACCACTCAGTCCTACTTCTTGTTCAGCCAATCACTCAAACAAGTTTGTTTACATTTATGGGAGATAAAGCTGCCCACTTATTATTTACAATGTCACCAGAAAGTGAGAACAGGGGTTTGCATGGGACTTTTGTAGCCGGCATTACAAGGTATTTACATGCCAGATATGCTAAACATTTGTATGCCCCTTCATGCTTTGGCCACCATTCCAGAGGACATGCTTCTGTGTTGATGATGCTCATTAAAAGAATAATGCGTTAATTAAATTTGTGACTGAACTCCTTGGGGAGAATTGTGTGTCTCCAGCTCTATTTTACCCTCATTTTGCCATATATTTCATGTTATAGTAGTCTCGGATGTTGACTCAGCACATGTTTTCATTTTAAGAACACTTTCGCTGCAGATTTGACAAGATGCAAAGAAGATAGAAATCTCACATTGGTACAGATAGCTACAACACTCACCCAAGGTTTTAGAATCTGAAGTGCCTTCCAAAATCTGATCAGGACAGGGTGTGGAGCATGCTTTCAGAAGTCTGCAAAGAGCAACACTTTGATGCGGAAACTACAGAACCCAAACAACCAAAAAGAAAATCAACCTTTCGCTGGTGGCATCTGACTGATGTGATGAAAATGAACTTATGTTGGTCTGCACTGCTTTGTATTGTTATTGAGCAGAACCCATCATCAGCATAGACGCATATCCTCTGGAGTGGTGGTTGAAGCATGAAGGAAAGGACGCGTGAATCTTTAGCGCATCTGGCATGTAAATATCTTGCGATGCCAGCTACAACAGTGCCATGAGAATGTTTGTTCTCACTTTCAGGTGATATTGTGAACAAGAAGCAGGAAGCATTATCTCCTGCAAATATAAACAAACTTGTTTGTCTGAGTGATTGACTGAATAAGAAATAGGACTGAGTGGACTTGTAGGCTTTAAAGTTTTACATTATTTTGTTTTTGAATGCAGTTATTTTTTTGTACATAATTCTACATTTATAAGTTCAACTTTCATGACAGAGATTGCACTACAGTACTTATATTAGTGAATTGAAAAATACAGTTTTTTACAGTACAAATATTTGTAATAAAAATAAATATAAAGTGAGCACTGTACACTTTGTATTCTATTATAATTGAAATCAATATATTTGAAAATGTAGAAAATATCCAAAATAGTTAAATAAATGGTATTCTATTATTGTCTAACAGCACAATTAATTGCAATTATTTTTTTTAATCGTTTGACAGCCCTAATAAACTCATTACCTAATTATGTGAAACTAAAGCCTAGCTGTTTAAATCTGTTACCATTTTGCTGCTGTTAGATTGGGATATTCAAACTTGTAAGGGTAAAATTGTACCACCACCTGCTGGTCATCTGTTCCTTGCTATGTGCATCACTACAGTTACATGTATTATGGTTTTGTTTAATGTTGATGATATTAGTATGTTTGTTTTGAAGAACTCTCTTAACCAAGGAGGAATATAGTTCATTAATATAAAAACCGTGCTATCTAAGTTATGGACCATATTCTCACATGCACTAATGACTAAAGGCAACATAGGGAGAGGGATTTGGGAGACTAGATTGTATCCTGTTTCTGCCCCTAGCTTACCATACAACCTTGGGCAATTCACTCTGCCTCTTCAATTTATTTGCCCTTCCAGCCTTTGGCTAGGCTACTTAGATTATAAATGCTTCATGGCAGAAACTGCCTCTTACTATGTTTGTAAAGTATTTAGCACAATCCTCGATCGTAGAGGAAACAAGTAGGCACTGCCGTAATACAGCTAGATGGTGAGCTATGTCAGTGAATTGCTCCATTGCCATCCTGGCTGGCACCTCAGGGTGGAACATCTGCCTTCCTTTGTTCTTCCCTTGCTGGTCCTCTAGCTGAGTGCTGATTGACTGTGTTAGAGCTGCAAGCAGCATCTGGGAGATACACTCACAGGTGAGGTCCTCACAGGTTAAGTCCTCAGATGTTAATCACATTCTCATCTCTCAAATTCTACCTTTTTTTTTTTTTTTTTTCTTTTTCTCTGCATCTTGTCACTGGAAGAAATAGTAGTGGATGTTGCAGTCCACTGTTCTCTATCCTTGTGAATTTCACTACAGCTCCAACAGCCTGTTCTAGAGATCTTCTGCTCTCATTTCAGGCACAGGTTGTGTCCTATTTTAGGCTTCTATGTAAGAGCTGTTCAGAATTTGGTCTGGTACAACATAAGCAAGAAATGAAAGTGAGTTCCCCTTGTTACAAGTATACTACTCAAACGCCAAGTACATTCTCCCATTGATATACTGGGATTTCTTTGCATGGCTTTCTCACCTATTGATATGGGACGAGAGCCATAAGCATTCTTTCCATCAGTGTCGATGCCCCAGTAATATTGTGTGATATTTATAAGTAGTCTCAGGCATTTTGTTGGAAAGTTCTCTTTCTTTCTGCATTGCTGTGTTTTACTTTTTTAGTATATCCTATGGAGGATTAGGATTGCTACATGAATTACCCTAAATTTAAATGGTGTTCATCCCTGGTGAAGCCACAAGCTTCTTGATGGTGGTTGTGCTGTTTGGAAGGCCACTGCGCGTGGCAATTGAACAGCTGCTGCTGTTTCTTGGGAATCCATTCCAAACTCCATTTTTGCCTTCCAGTGTAGAATGTTTTACTGCAAATTTCTTTCATTTGCCAGCAGCGTTTTCTTGATGGGTTACAGTACTGATTTTGTTAGTTTTTATATCTGCTTTTGAAAATCTGTTTGGCTGAGCTGTTTATTTATATTTCTGGTAGGTACTGCTACATACTAGCTTTGATATATTATAAACACATTTCCCCTAGTTACTGTTCCGATGAAAGATGTACATATCACACCTCTACCCTGATATAACGTGACCCGATATAACATGAATTCGGATATAACATGGTAAGACAGTGCTTCGAAGGAGCGGGGCTGCATGCTCCAGTGGATCAAAGCAAGTTCGATATAACACGGTTTCACTTATAACATGGTAAGATTTTTTTGGCACCCGAGGACAGAGTTATATCGGGGTAGAGGTATACTTTGTGATGTAGTCACAAGAGACGGACACTAGTAGTGCAAACAGAGAATTAATTTGCATTTTATGCAGCAAAATCCTTTACAGGACACCAACACAGGTAAGCAAGGAAAACCGTAGTTCTCAGGGCAGTGGGAGAAGGGGTACAGAATATGATGGAAGAAGATTTTCAAAGGAACAAATGACAGCTAGGTCCATTAAGGGGTACATTTTCAAAAAAAGACATAAATGAGAGTTAATCTCAGACACTCCTTATACAATAAGCAGATAAATGTAACTTAAAACTAAAATTATGAAAAATATATTCTTTTTTAAGTTACTCAGCAGAAATCTAAGTAGAAGCAGTGGCCTGGATCCTCTGATTTGATTGGTATGCTTAGCGTGGGCCCATGAGTAAGGGTTGAGGGAGGACGAAGGTGATTTTACACGCCCTTTGTGCTCTCTCAATTCCAGGGAACTAGTCCTACAGGCTTCTCTGATCTATGCCTGGCTGCGCATGGTCCCACCCCAAGGGGCTCTTACGGCAGCGAGCGATGGGCCACACACACTGGTTCTTCTGCCACACTTCTTTCCCCTAGCCATGCCTTCTATATGGATGACTGGAGGGAAGAGCCACTACAGTGCTCTAGCCACCTGAAGATTCCACTGTACAGGAGACTCCTGGATATAGGCAGTTAAGATGGCTTCCTAGCTGCTTGGAGTCAGGCAACAAACTGTATCAGTCTTCATTGCTGTGTTTATTTCTCATTAATTTCTCTCTGTCCTAAACTGTTAGGACTTCCTAGAAGTGCCTGAATCTAGAATTAGCTAAGAGTCATGCAGCCTCAAACTTTTTAAACTTTCATTATTCATTTTATTCAAGAGATTTCAGAAAAGTATTTTACCACTTTTTTAATATTTATAATATTTATAAATGTGTATTTCAAATATTATAAATACTTGCCTTGCTAAAGGATGTTTGATAGAAACACAGAGGAAGTTTTTCTGTAATAAAATTGCATTTTAAAAAATCTTCATAAATAAGTCACAGAGCCCACACCTCAGACTGGCCTTTATAGACATAATACAATACCTAAGTAATTTTGAAACGTGTGCGCACACTCATTGTCAAATATAACCCCCCCTTTCATTTTTAGTGGAGATTTTTATACTCTACCCTGTGTGTGTTGTGCCTTCTCCTGCTCCCCCAACATGCCAACCCTGTCCTTATTCCAAGCATTGCACATGGTCTTTAGCCAACATATATCTCGCCCACATATCCTCCTGTCCCCACTCTTTCTCTCAGGGTCATTAAAGTGCCAGTATGAACATGAAATGAATCAAGTGAGATTCTTGTAGTAGCTAGCATGGAAGAATTAACTAAACTGGGACTATTGTTTGTGGTCAGATACTTTTGATCCTTCTAACTGAAGGAATAAAAGTGGGGGAGCCTTCCATTACCTTTGCTTTGCTAACTGAGGAATAGTGTGTATTTTTTAGGACTGGAAATGTTTGTTTTAATGTTCTGTAATGAAGAACGTTGGTTTTGCCCAGTTTTTATGGGTAGTAAGGTTGCTTTGGTTCCTAATTTTACTGGGAAGTAGGGTTGCAAACGTTCTAATTCCAGAAAACTGAACAACAGTGCCCCACCTACTGCCCCGCCCCTTGTGGAGGCCCCATTCCACGCTTACTCCATCCACCCTCCCTCCGGTGCTTACTCTCCCCCACCCTCCCTTATGTGCTCATTTTCACTGCAAGGCCTAAAGAGGCATATTTGTTGTTTTGACAGGTGTATTATGCTAAGTTCAGGTTTTATTTGTTACAGGATGTTAGAGCTGGCAGCAAAATAGTCAAAAAGGGTAATTTAAAAAAAATGACATTTCACAAAGGTTTTCATGATTCTTTCCTTCTCCTCTTTCCATTTTTCATAACCAGCTCCATATTTTTTGCTCACTTAAGTTGTTGTAATTTTATGTGTGGAATTAGGACCACACATTATCACACCTTTACTGGGTCCACCAAAGGTCCTCTCCCAAAGCCCAAATGCAAATCCATGGAGCACAACCACAGAAATGCACACCTGTCCAGCTACCTATAAAAATAAATCTGTAGAAACTGACTCCCACACTTATATGCAGGTACACATGTACCGTATATTTGTGTACACTTGTAGCATGAACTAACACACATACTTCCACATTATTACAATTGTTGTTTAGTGTGTAGAGATCCCAACTAAGATCAGGGCTCCAGGGTGGTAGGTGCTGGACATACACATAAAAAGAGAGTCTGCAACAAAGAGTTTATAATGTAGCTAGACAAAGGTGGGGAGAAACGTATGATATATTGTTTCTTCTGCAATTACTAGTCAACAACATTCACTTTGAAAGAAATAATACATTTCTCTTAGAGTTCCTTTCTCTTTTAAAAACTTGTGATGACATGAAATGTGTGTATTCATTTCATAAACCTTTTTGTGTGCAAGCCAGCAAAAGGAATAAAAGTCAAAGAGTTAGGCTGCAAATTTTATTCACACAGGTATACACATATGTGGCAATACACGCACCTCCCTACACAAAGACACACAGTCTCTTACATACATACAGTGCATGCATGCGCACACTTGCCTACACAGAGACACTTTTTCATATACTTTTCCAGGGGCTACCTAAAATACCCAGCTGGGAAGGGAGGAGGGTGAACTGGAGGGGAAAAGATAGGGGTTGGGGAGAGAGGATGGGGAGGGAAAGAAGCCAAGGATGAGAGCAGGGGTGTGTGTGTGGGGGGGTTATGTGGAGTGGATGAGGGATGCAGGGAGAGTCAGAAGGCTACAGGCATATGAGGATGTGGGGGGCACGGGTGTGTAGGGACATAATGAGAGTGCAGCAGTGTATGGAGGTGAATGGGGTGCAGGAGTGTGGGGAGTGAGGGACATGGGGATGGCAACTTTGGGAGATGGAGAGGATGGGTGGGAGAGTGCTGTTTGGGGTACAGGGCTCGGATGGATAGGTGTGGTGGGCAAGATGGGATGGGATGGAGGAGGGATGCAGTGATGGGGTGGGGGCGGTTGAGACAGAGGAGAGATGCAGTGATGGGGGGGATGGGGATGCAGCCCCATTCCCAGCACTCGGAGATGGAGATACACATACCTCCAACTCATGGGTGCCGGTGATGGGGCGGTAGACCATGGTTCGCAGCAGGGCATGCGCTACAGCTTGAGCCCAGCCACACGAGGATCACAAGGAGAAGAGGGCCGGGTAGCAGTGGGAGACACACGTGCCAGGTGACCCCTTAACAGCTGCTTGCTGAGTGCTCGCAAGTGGCGATAGTTCCTGCCTTGCCTGCCCTGCCCCAGCCAATGGGAGCTGTGTTTGTGGGCAAGGCAGCATGCAGCCTCCCCCAGCAGCTCCTAAGGTTAGGAGCTGGACATGCTGGCTGCTTCCAGACCCGGGAGCCTGCCAGCAACGCTGCAAACCAGACGTTCAAGGATTCCTTTTTGACTGGGTGTTCTGGTCCAAAACTGGACACCTGGTCACCCTAGTGCGCAGCAGACTTGTGGTTGCAAGATTCTCAACAATGTGGCTTAGTTGTGACTATTAGCTGACCATGTGGAATACTTTGGAAGTTACAAGACTATTGTGAGGAGAGGAAGCTACAGTGAAGCTTTGAGCGGAGTCCCATGTCATAAGTGGTCTTTCACAAACTGTTACTTTGGCATAGTGTGGTCTCTTCTAGAAAACTAGTTCTCTCCATGGGAAAAATAATGGTTAAGTGGTAGCAATTCTGGCCATCATATCCTATAAACAGTGTTTCCAGCACAACCTTAAATTCCAGTCAGCATTTATTGAGTGCAGGTTTTAGACTGCTTCATCATCACTGCTCTTGGATCATATTTATAGCAATACAATCTCTATCCTAGATAAGAACATAAGAATGGCCATACTGGGTCAGACCAAAGGTCCGTCCAGCCCAGTATCCTGTCTACCAACAGTGACCAATGCTAGGTGTCCCAGATGGAGTGAACCTAACCGGTAATGATCAAGTGATCTCTCTCCTGCCATCCATCTCCAGCCTCTGACAAACAGAGGCTAGGGACACCATTCCTTACCCATCCTGCTAAGCCATAATGGATTAACCTCATGACTTTATCTATCTCTTTTACACTCCATTTTTATTGCCTAGCCTCACACCTCTCAGACAGATCCAGGTTGACTGTGCACTGTTGAAGAACTCTTTTATTTGTTTTACCTGCTGCCATTAATTTCAGTTCTTATATTATGGACAGTAATAACTTTCCTTATTCACTTTCCCATACCAGTCATGATTGTATACTATCATCCCCCCTTATCTCCTCTTTTCAAGCGAAAATCCTAGCCTCTTTACTCTCCTCATAGGGACCCATTCAAAGCCCTAATGATTTTAGTCCCTTCTCTGAACTTTTTTAATGCCAAGTATCTTTTTGAGAGAGAGCACAGCTGTGTTCAGTATTCAAGATGTGTTACCATAGATTTATATAGGCAATAAGTACTTTTCTCTTATCTCATTCAAGTGGTTCTCAACTGGGCCACTGCATGTGTAGGGAAGCCCTAGTGGCGCCAGTTTATTTACCTGCAGTCCGCAGATTCGGCAGATCGCGCTCCCTGGCGCAAGTTCGCCGCTCTAGGCCAATGGGGTTGCTGTGGGAAGCGCTGCGGACAAGGATTGTGCCACAGCTCTGCGCAGCCCCTTTCGCGGAGCGGTGAACCGCAGCCAGTGGAGCTCGATCTGTCCGACCGCAGCCTGCAGTAGTAAACTGCCCGGCAACAGGGCGTTCCTACACACTGCCCCAGTTGAGAACACTGCTCTATCCCTTTTTGAATAATTCCTAACTCTGTTGTTTTTTGATGCGCTGCACTGTGGGATGTCTTCAGAAACTACCCATGTGACCAGACTCTTTCCTGTGTGTTAACTAATGATATTCCCATCATTTATGTAGTATAGCTGGGGTTATTTTTTCATGTGCATTCTTACATTTACTCACATACATTCTTGCATTGTTGCCAATCACTGTTTTTGACGTCTTTTAAGTTTACACGTTCTGCTTTGGTCTTACCTATCCTGAGCATTAGTATCATCTGAAATTTACACCTCAGTGCTTCCTTCCGTCTCCAGATATATTATGAATAGTTGAATAGATTTTCCTAGGACTGACCTTGGTACACCTTAGTTCCCTCTCCATTCTGAAAATTTACCATTTATTCTTACCCTTTGTTCCCTGTCTTTTAACCAGTTCTCAATCCATGAAAGGATCTTCCTTCTTATCCCATGACAACTTAATTTATGTAAGAGCCTTTGTGAAGGACCTTGTCAAAGGCTTTCTGGAAATCTAAGTACCCTATATCCATTGGATTCCCCTTGTCCACATGTTTGACTCCTTCAAAGAGCTCTTATAGTTTACTAAGACATGATTTCGCTTCACAGAGACCATGTTGACTTTTGGCCAACAATTTATGTTCTTCTATGTGTCTGACAATTTTATTCTTTGCTATTGTTTCAACTAATTTGCCCAGTAATGACGTTAGACTTACAGGTCTATAATTGCTGAGATCACCTCTAGAGCCCTTTTTAAATATTGGCGTTACATTAGCTATCTTCCAGTCATTGGGTACAGAAGCTGATTTGAAGGACAGGTTACAGACCATAGTTAATAGTTCCGCAATTTCACATTTGAGTTCTTTCAGAATTGTTGGGTGAATGCCATCTGATAGGACATGAAGTTTCTCCTGAGTTGACTGTTAATGCTCCATTACCCCTTGAGATAATTGCCAATACAAAGAAAAATGCTACTATCTCCATACAGATGGGGAACAAAGGCATGGAGAGATTAAATGGTTTGTCCAAGATCACACAGGAAGTCTGTGGTGGAGCAGAGAATTGAAGTCCAGTCACCTGAGTCCCAGACTTGCACTCTACCCACTTGACCGTCCTTTGCTTATTTATCCCAAGAAAATGTTTGACCTCTGTGAATGTGTCCTGAGGTGAAACTTAAATCTCAGTGTTCTACATAAGATGATATAATTCTCCCATCTATTCAGCCAGCTAAGCGTTTGTGATTTATAGGAGTATTTGGTTATGGTGGGCACAATATCATTAAATGTCCTTATTGTGATCTCTTTTGTTGTGATAAAAGGGTATAATGAACTACAGTATAAAACAGCCATTCCTATAAAACAAATTTTAGTAATGCATGCATACACACAAACACCCACATGCTACATTTCCAAGATGTTAATTGGCACACATGTAAGAGACCTATTTTTTCCCGTATGAATCATTTAAAGAAGGAAACGGGAACAAACACCCATTTTAATACATTCATGTATTGAAGGAACTTTTGAAAGTTAATTTAAAAAAACCAGATATACTACTGATCTTTCAGTGGTCTGATTGAGGGTATTGAAGGGCAGGGTTTAAGAAAAAATAAGACAACTTAAACAAAAACAGTGGAATTTTTTTCTTAAAACGATTTTTGTTTTCAACAGAATGTTGCCTTCACACCCTGGCTGACTTTCACATTCTTTATTATTATATTATTTTGCTGCAGTTGCAGTAAACAGTGCCTTCCAGCATGTGTGCAGGAACAACTATTTCAAAGCTGACCATAATAATAATAATTAATAATAAAAAAATACCCCCCCCATTGAAATAATCAACCCAATTTTTATAGGCTAACGAAATTTAGTCAGTGTAATTTATTTTAATTAACATATTATTAAGCTCTCATCCATCTGTTCTGCCCCTAATTACGAATGCCAACAGAACATATTGCACAGTTACATCAGTAAAAAGATATTATTAAAATATTAAATTACTTACGTTTCTTCTACACTGAAGCGTCTGCAGTGTTCTCATGCTGCCTACGCAATTCAGAGAGCAAGCTGCTCACAACTGAAATTGAAGTTCTTGATACTATGCATTTTTTCCAATAATAAAAAGCATTTCAGTGGAAAAGGATTCCATTTTATTACAATACATGTTTTTAAAGAAAAATAAACTGCAGATTTTAAAGCCTTTCGTTTTAATAATACTGTTTTAGTTACATTTCTATAACTTGGAAGGAAATTATTTTTATTTTGTTCATCTTTTATAGATTCTCATAGTTAAACAGTATTTTAAAATAGGTTACTCTTTTTGGAAAAAGCATTAATATTCCATTTTGAATAATTTTACATCCGTTTAGGTAAAATATCGGATTTTTGTTTACTGTGTGTGTAGGGGGGAAAGCTTCAATATTTATTTAAAATGTACAGTTTTAGGCTCTGATCCTGCAAACACTTATGTGTATTGGGGTCTCATTGATAAATTTAGAGTTGTGATTTGGATATTTGTATTAAATGTCAAGATCTTAGGGAAAAATTTAAAAAATAAGTGGAGTAAGTCTGTATGTGTGTGCGTAAGATACTCTGAAGTGTATCCCTGAACTAAGGCCCTAGTCATGGAAGTACTTCTTTAAGAACATGAGTAGGTTGAGATAGTGTGGTCAAACTGGGTAGGACGCTGGACTGAGAAAGAGACCTCGGTTCTATTCTTGGGTCTAACACTGGGACAAGAGAGGAGAAATAGAGGTACAAAAAGGTGTGAAGTGATGTGCCTAAACTTTCACAAACCTTGGGCACCTCTGAATCCCCTCTCTCGTCTGTTTAGATCATAAATCTTTTACTACGTGTTTTGTACAGCCTCATGCACAACAAGACTTCAAAGCACTACCATAATACCAATAATAAATAATGGTGTCTAAGTACGCATAATAGGAGTTGTTACATCAGATCAGTTGTATAGGCCACCAGGTCCTGTAACTGATCTCTTCTCATGGTTCAGAACAAGGGTATTCAAACTCTACTTAAATGAAGGCTACCTCATGACAACCTCCTAGGAGTATCAGTGTGTGTGCTTAGTTTACTGACAAAAGAGAGTGCTTTGTAATAGCTGTTACGTTTAACATCGAGATGAATGGGGCCAAATTCATCCAGGTAAAGTGATTTCAGTGGAAGTCCACTTAATGAAGTTATGCCAGTTTGGAATTTTATCCTTTAGGTCTATAGAATAATTGGTCCAAGTGAGAACATTGTATGCTGGGACTGTACTCTATTAGGCTACTTTGTTCCTTGATACTATGCTGATAAGTAAATACCTAAGATAAAGACAAGAGTTGGATGTGTACCATATTGTACGACACCACAAATCATGTTTGGCCACTCATCTGTCAGAGAAGGAATTGAAGAATGACAATAAAAAGAAACAACTCAGGGCATTGAATTCTCAGGAAAAAGAATTTGAACTTCTTTTTTTCTTCTAATACAAAATTTATCTTTGAGATCATAGAATCGTAGGACTGGAAGGGACCTTGAGAGGTCATCTAGTATAGTCCCCTGCACTGATGGTAGGACTAAATGTTATATAGACCATCCTTAACAGGTATTTTCTAACTTGCTCTTAAAAATCTCCAATGACAGAGATTCCAAAACCTCCAGAGGCAATTTATTCCAGTGCTTAGCTACCCTGACAGTTGGAAAGTTTTTCCTAATGTCCAATCTAAACCGCCCTTGTTGCAATTTAAGCCCATTGCTTTATTTTTATTTAAAAACAAATAAAACTCAATACCCCACAAATCTGAAGGTAGTAGAACCTGACTTTATAGACAATGGCACGTCAACATCATAGTGTTGTGGAACCAACACTGTAGTTAGGGTTGAGAATGATCTTTTATTCTAAGCCTTTATTTTTCAGGCACTTAACACTTTTTGTGTATGGAAAATTAGCCTTCTGGCTAAAAAAAATTTGTGCTTTTCTTTTTTAGCCAAAAGGCCAATTTCTTTGGCAAGGTAGAAGAAAATCCTTTCAGCTATTTGTAATTTTGGTTTTTGGTTATCTGAGCATGGAAAGAAAGTTTTAAAGTCCTTTTTAAAAGACCGCTCAGTCCGAATGTTGCTCTTATAACTTAACCATGAATATGTTTTAAAAGTTGAAACCTGGCAATATGCTGGTCTTAATAATGAATATATACTGGCCAATATTTGAACAAAGTTTAATGTATTATACATTAATTTTCTTGCTGATTTAAGCATATATTGAATATAGTCACATACACAATGATTGTACCTCTATCTGAATTATTAACATATTGGAATGTTTATCTGCAGTGATCTTGCATACTTTGAGAACATCTAAATGTGTTAAATGCTCACTGAAGTCAGTGGAAGGATTTTTATTAACTTCAGTGGGCATTGGCTGAGGCACTAAGTGAATTTATTAGACTGTCATCAATATTTCTCCCCCCTATTTTCTAAATAAAAACCCAGGAAAACTAAAATGCAATGAATGTAGTGTCAGGCCTGTGTTTTCAATAAACAGCCTTCAGTAGTGTGGACAGCCTACACGGCTGCCAAATTGTAAGTGTGATTATTTTGTGCTTGCTTTGCAGCCATTAGCTGCCTAATTACTTTAAACTGCTTGATTTGCAAGTACCTTCAAGAGGAGGCATTTAGGAGCAGAGAATTTAAACCTGGTGAGTAGCTACACACTCATACTAAATTAAAAGGTGAATATGCATTGGGGAATGATAGCTGTGGGTGACTATGATTTTAAAGCAGTGGTTTTCAAACTGTGGGTCACAACCCAGTACTGGATCGTGGAATATAAGGCATTGGATCGTGGCGGCTCTGGTCAGCACCACCAACTGGGCCGTTAAAAGTCCCATTGGCGGTGCTGTCCGGCTAAGGAAGGCTAGTCCCTAGCTGTTCTGACACTGTGCTGCACCCTGGAAGTGTCCAGCAGCAAGTCCTGCTCCTAGGCAGAGAGGTCCATGGAGCTCCACACACTGCCTCCATCTGAGCACCAGCTCCACACTCCCATTGGCTGGTTCCTGGCCAATGAGCTGGGGCTGGTGCCTGTGGGTGAGAGCCACGTGAAGATGCTTACATGCCTCTGCCTAGGAGCCAGACCTGCTGCTGGGCGCTGACCTGCTGCTGGCCTTAGTACCCCCGCTGCACTGCTGACCAGGAGCCGCCTGAGGTAAGCCCGTGCCCCAGCCCTGAGGCCCCCCCAATCCAGAGCCCCTTTCTGAACCCCAAACCCCTCATCCCCCAGCCCCATCCCAGAGCCTGCACCCACATCCCAGAGCCCTGACCCCTGTCCACACCCCAACCCCCTGCCCAAGCCCAGAGCCCCCTCCTACACCCTGAACCCTTCATTCCCGGCCCCACTCCACAGCCTTCACCCCTACACCCAATCCTCTGCTCCATCCCTGAGCCCTTCCCACACTCCAAACCCCTCATCCCCAGCTCCACTGGGTCGTGGGCATCTTCAGTTGAGTTGCCAGAAAAAAAGTTTGAAAACCACTGTTTCAAAGTCTACTCAGGAAGTCTCACATAGCTTCCCGTGGCTCATTTCCTGCTACTAACCAGTGTGTGGTATGACGATGTCTGCATTATTGAAATATGAGGAGTGGTGTGATTTCTTACCAGCAAGTCTTATTTGTGTCCACTAATCTGAAGGGTCATCCTTTTTATCTGTTACAGAAATTTAGGCACAGGCAGAGGTTTTAAACGCAAGCTTCAAAATGTTGAGATAAACTGAATGAAAAAAAATATCAGAGCTGTCATACAAATTGGAGAAGGACAAGGCCTGTTGTCAAAGCTGTGCTTGTATTTGCAACAAAATTCCAAGCTGCACAAAAACTCACCTAGTTTTAGGTTTTGTTTATATTCAAACTTCAACTGCTGTTCAGCAAATAGTTCTTTGAGGCCTGCAAACATTCACCTAATTTCAAATGAGTCTGGGTCAATTTATTGCTACTTTGTGGATGTTATCTGAGTTTCAGTTTGAATT
This sequence comes from Chelonoidis abingdonii, assembly GCF_003597395.2. Taxonomy (NCBI): domain Eukaryota; kingdom Metazoa; phylum Chordata; order Testudines; family Testudinidae; genus Chelonoidis; species Chelonoidis abingdonii. Next base: position 55,619,735 of record NC_133777.1, read on the forward strand.
GTTGGGTTTCTTTGAACCTAAAACTCAGGAGAAACTTATGTGTGAGCCCATCAGAGCCAGTGCCAAATAATTTTGGGTATGTACTCTGGTGATTTGAAACTGCTGACTAATGCGGGTAACGCCATAGTTGAAAGCACTATTTATCTGCTTGGTAGAGGGAAAGAAAGAAAAAGAGACACCGGCCCAGAGAAGCCCCAAACCAATGTTTTCTAGAAATGATACAATTAATTATACATTGATCTTTCAGTGAGTTTGTCTTTGTGTTTCATTTCAGAGACTTGAATTGTAATGGAGGGATTTATAAGCAATAAATGAAGTGGTCTAAAAGTTAAAAACAGTACAGTTCTTTTCTCTGCCCGGTCTTAGACAAGAAGTTTAAATAGAAGGTTCTTCTTCGAGTGCTTGCTCATATCCATTCCAGTAGGTGTACGCGCTGCGCGTGCACGTTCGTCGGAGAACTTTTACCCTAGCAACTCCAGCGGGCCGGCAGGCCGCCCCCTAGAGTGGCGCCGCCATGGCCGGTGATATATACCCCTGCCGGCCCGCCCGCTCCTCAGCCTTCGTACGCGTCGGTCGTTGGAACTGTGGACGCGCATAGTGACCTCCACGTCCTAGCTTCTCTTGTTCGTTATAGTTACAGTTAGTTTATTTAGTTTATATATGTGTCGTTATAGTTTAGTATTGTATTTGTTAGCGGGTTCGGGCTCAGCCTCTCCGCCCGCGCCGGCGGATGCTGGTTCACCGGATTCAAAGCTGCCGTTTGTAAAAGCGATGCCACCAGTGATCCACGACGCCTGCTTAAAGTGCCTGGGAATCACACATCCAGAGAAGTGCCGCATTGCAAAGCCTTCCGGCCGCGTACTAAAGAGCGCGACCGAAGCGCCCGGACGCGCCTGAACGGCACTCAAACCGCTGCGCCGTGCACCGGGCGCGCGCAGGCAACCGATCCTCGCACAACGCAAAAGCGAGCGGCACGCCGTTTCCGCACCGCTCTGAAGACGGTCCTCCTCGCTCTACCGGGCCTAAGCAGCCCCGGAAGGAGCACCGATGCCGACGGCAGCCGCGCCGGGGGGGGGGCTCGTTACCGGCCGGAGGTCCCGTCGAGTCCGATCTTTAGCTCCCGCCAATCTGGGGTTGACTCGAGTCCATGCGGCCGAAATCTGTCGCAAGGGACTTATCCTACGGAGCGGGCTGCCCCAACCCCGACGCCTGGTGCGGTGTTGTAATTTTAAGGGCAACCGACGCGAGACAGACCGTCCCCGGATTCTCGGTCGCCATCTC
>NC_133777.1:55621115-55669165 GCF_003597395.2 Chelonoidis abingdonii
TTGCTCATATCCCATTTCCATAGGTGTTAGCGCCGCGCGTGCACGTTCGTCGGAGAACTTTTACCCTAGGAACTCCAACGGCCAGCAGGCCGCCCCCTAGAGTGGCGCCGCCTGGCGGGTGATATATACCCCTGCCGGCCTGCCCGCTCCTCAGTTCCTTCTTGCCGGCGACTCCGACAGTGGGGAAGGAGGGGGTGTGGAATGGATATGAGCAACACATCTCGAAGACACAGTTACAAAAGGTGAGTAACCGTGTTTTCTTCTTCGAGTGCTTGCTCATATCCATTCCAGTAGGTGATCCCAAGCCTTACCTAGGCGGTGGGGTCGGAGTCAGAGGTCACTGTGCGCCAACACAGCAGAGCCGAAGGCCGCATCATCCCTGGACTGCTGGAACGAGGCATAATGGGTAGCAAAGTGTGCACGGAGGACCAGGTCGCTGCCCTGCAGATCTCCTGGATAGGCACTCATGCGAGGAACGCTGCCGATGAACCTGGGCTCTGGTAGAGTGCGCCGTTACTCTGCCCGGGAGGAAGAGGGCCAGGTCGTAACAGGTCCATATACAGGACGTTACCCATGAGGAAATCCTCTGAGAGGAAACTGGTAAACCCTCTACTCGTTCGCACGGGCAGACAAAGAGTGGGCGGACTTACGGAATGGTTAGTTCGCTGTTATGTAAAAAGGCGAGCGCTCTGCGCACGGTCTAAGGTTTGTAACTGCGTCTATGAGCACAAGTGCGGTTTTGGGAAGAAGACAGCAGGATATGTCTTGGTTGACATGAAAGCCGAGACGACCTTGGAGAAGAATGCGGGTGCGCCTCAGTTGCCCTTGTCCCGAGTGGAACACCGTTATACAGGGGATCCACAACCGAGGCGCGCAGCTCCGAACACGTCGCGACAGAAGTGATCGCCACTGGAATGCAGTCTTCCAAGACAAGTAAAGGAAGGGAACACGTAGCCAGCGGCTCAAACGGGGGGAGACATGAGACAGGATAGCACCAGGTTGAGATCCCAGGAGGGGGGCGGGGGCGGAACCTGCGGGTAAAGGCGTTCCAGCCTTTGAGAATCTGGAACACATTGGGTGTGAGAGACGCGAGCCGGTCTCACTTCCTGGTGAAAAGTGGAGATGGCGCTAAATGTGAACGCGGAGAGAGGACAGTGCAGGCCTGCTCCCTTGAGCGACCAAAGTAATCTAGAATGACCGGTATGAGACATCGGGGAATGAAAAAGCCCGCCTTTTCGCAGCACCAGCACGTAAAACCGCTTCCACTTGGCTACGTAATGTCGCCCATCGTGGATGGTTTTCTACTTCCCAGAAGGACCTGTCCACTGGGGCAAGAAGGCAATTGTAATTCGGACCGAGTTACCACTTCAGGAGCCACGCGAGAGGTGCAGCGACGAAGGTCCGGGTGACAAAGGCGGCTGGTGGTCCGTGGGATCAGGTCCAGGTGAAGAGGCAGGGAACGGGTCGACCAACCGACAGGTCCAGCAACAGAGAGTACAATGCTGGCGGGCCATGCCAGCGATCAAAATCAGAGCGGGCCCCTGTCCCTGCGCCGCCTTCAGAAGACCTTGTGGACCAACGGAAAAGGGGGGGAACGCATAGAAGAGGTGCAGTTGTCCAGGGAATTAGAAAGGCGTCCGCTATCGAGCCCGGCTCGCGGCCCTGACACATCTCGAAGAACAACAGTTACAAAGGTGAGTAACCGTGTTATTCTCAAAGTGGCATTTTGAGTTAATTGAAGTATCAGCATAAAAAATTACAAATAAATATAAATAAAATCTATTTTGCTTCCAAAGTCACTGACTAGTAATTACAACATACATTTGAATAGAAAAAAATTAGAGGCTCGTGTGATTGCATTCTATTTTGCCTATTGGGAAAGATTAGATATAGGTACAGGCAGTTTTGTAGAGAAAGTAAGTGTGTCTGTGTGTAGGAGAGAGAGAGACGTTGAAGGAATGGGGTTCTAAGTTTTAAAATCTGGTTTCAAAAATTCCCATACCAATATGAGTCCATCTGCCATTAAAAATGAAAATTTAGAAGAGGACCTCACTCTCCTATACGAGTGTGGGAGGAAGGGTCTTGCATTCCCATTCTATGTATATTGGGCACTGGTGGGGGCTGGTGGGTAGCCAGACCTCAATAGCACCTGAAATATAAAAGCTTTATTTTCTGGGAAAAGCATATTTAGGTCCATTCAGACAAATATGAAGCACAGTTCTTACTAATACAGCAGAAGACTTTGAGTCTCTCTCTAATTTTCTTTTCTCCTCTTCTCTGTACAACCTTGGAGGGTGTCCAAAAAGAAGTTGGCTAGAGATGTTCTTTTGTTCACACTAATACCCTCTCAGAATATTTAATGTAATTTCTCCTTCTGCCTAAGCTCCATTTTCTTCCAATGACTCTAATAAGTAAAGTACGTTGTCATTGTCCTATATTAGCAGGTCAGTTTCCCAGTCTTGCAATTTTAAACTGACTGTTGGTCCAACATAACCAGACTTATATTGTATGCTTCTGTTCTCTCTGTCTCAGTTCATAATGATGTAGGTAGATAAATATATCTTGTTAGCAAAGGTGAGAATTAAATGAGTCATTAGGAGGGAGATCTTATTTATACTTTGTATACCTTGATAACTAGTAGGGCCTGATTCTTACCTGGTATAAATTGATGCACCTCCACAGAAGTCAGTGAAGCTGTATTGATTTACACCAGCTGAGGTTACTGGACCATTTTGTTCAGGCAAGAATTTTTCTGACATAAGTAGATATGGAAATACTATGTTTTTGCTATACTTTAGGTTATGCAAGACAGCCTGTTATTAACAGCATACCTGCAGGCATTTTAAGCCTGCATTGCTAGTCTTTGTGTGAGACACCTTCAGCATTGATTATAGGATATGTTGTCAGCATTGCTGTATCAACAAGAAAGATTTCTTTTGTTGTTGGAGGTGCGGAGTAAGAGGTGGGAAGGCATCTGGTATGTGCTTAGCACCATTTGTGACTAGAAAGTGGAAGGAAATAATGGTGGGAACCTATGATCCTAGATTGATTTTTTTTTTTTCTCCCATTGTAGCCTTTTGTAACAAGAGTGTATTTTCAATGAGATAACACTTTATTTAAAGATCTTAATAAATAGAATCATGAAGAAAAGAACATCTCTTAACTTGTTCCAACATGATTTTCATTTAACAAGAACTTCTTGATTGTTCAAATGCATTTCTCTGTAGTTTGCATGAATCAATCTCATGATGAATCTTGTAGCTGGTAGCACATAAGCTAGAAGAAAAACATTTCCGATTTATGCTTCAGCCTCAAGAGTTTTCAATTTTAAAAGTCACTTTAACCCAAATCAGATAAAATTTTACATGAAACATCTTAAAAATTGATAATTTTTCTGAGCCTAAAAGAGGACTATTTATTTAATATTGGTTGAATGTTAAGCGCAAAAGGCCAGTCTACGTGTATTCTTTAATCTGCATAGAAACATGCATTAAACTGCTCCTGAGAACTATTTATTGCCTATAAATAAATCTATAAGAACAGTCTCCCTGTTGTAAGTTCAGCTCCACCCCTGCCCTTCCCTGACTCTTTCTGCTTCTCCCTCTCCCTCCCAGTGCCTCCTGCATGCCGGGGAACAGCTGTTCAGTGGCATGCAGGAGGTGCTGGGAGGAAGGGGAGGAGTTGATCAGCAAGGCCAGCAGACCCCCAGAAGTGCCCTCTGAAATGTTTGTAACTGTGAACAAAACATTATGGTTGTTCTTTCAAAAATTTACAGCAGAACATTGACTTAATACAGCTTTGAAACTTTACTGTGCAGAAGAAAAATGCTGCATTTAACCACATTTAAAAGCATTTTAATATCAATGAAATGAGCACAGAAATAGTTTTCTTACCTTGTCAAATCTTTTTTTTAAACTTTCCCTTTATTTTTTAGTAGTTTTACATTTGACACAGTATTGTACTTGCGTTGTGTTTTTTTTTTTTTTTGGTCTCTGCTGCTGCCTGATTGCATACTTCCAGTTCCAAATGAGGTTTGGTGTTGAAAGGTCAGTTCACAGCTCTGGTGTTTGTAACTCTGAGGTTCTACTGTCTAACATTTTAAAAAAAATATAATAATCTGAGATATAATGTGTAGTACATAGTTCTCATAAACAGTGGAAGTTTACTTGGTTACAATGGAAATGACCAGGCTAACAGATGTAGTGAATAACTAGCAATTGATAAATCTCTTAAATTAGCAATCAACCTTATTTTGTTCAGTAGCTGTACATAAGTCCTTCTTAATTTCTGATATGCTCATCATAAAACATGTTTTTAGGTACATTCTGTTTCAGAGGACAGTTTGGATTATCATTCTTTTCAGACTGTAGACATTCTTTATTAGGGCCAAATATTCAAAGGAGGTCTCTACGTTTATATGGCACTGTATGTGCTTGATTTGCATATACTTAATAATTGGTTCACAGCAATGAAATTACTAGCTGGGTGGAGACCCATTTAAAAATCTGGCCCTAGTAGACACAGCAAAACTATATTGTGGCGAACTTATAAACTGCACTAACAATATGTAATATGTCTTAGGATAAAGGAAATGCTTCTTGCAGTATCAAGGCTTGTCTACAGAATGTGGTAAATTTTAGTGCATTAGAGTGGTGTGATTTTTGTGGAGCGTTCTAATGACCTCATATAGACTCTGATGGCGTGAGCTAAAAGGATACGTGGTTCACATTAAATGTGAACTTAAGTACCTCTTAGTTCATGCCAGCAGAGTCTACGTGGGGCCTTTTAGAGCACTCTACAAAGCATATCCCTCAAATGCACTTTACCGTGCCACGTAGACAAGCCCTCATACAGGTACCCCTCATCTCCAGGGAGAGAAAAAGAGATGAAGGAAGAAGGATTGTTACAAACTAGCAACCGTAGAATATGGATCACACAAGATTAAAAAAAAATATACAGGTAAATACGTTTAATGAATGACCTTATGAATGAGAGAATAAACATCATCTGTACTGGACTTTAGAAGCTGAATTCTGAAAGGTGGTGATTGCTCTGTTGCCAAACCAGCAAAGTGCCTAAGCTTGTCATAACTTAGACCCGTTAAGTTGAGGTGTACTTCCATGCTTAAAGTTAAGCATGTGCTTAAATGCTTTGCTGGAGTGGGGTTAGAGTTCTCAGCCACTTGCAGGATTGAGGCCTAGTTGCTCCGATTGAATCTCCATCCAGCACAAGTTAGACATAATCCTGCAATTCTTTCTCATGTGAGCAGCTACTTGTAATTGAAATCAGTGGCAGAACTATTCTCACAAGAAGGGTTTGTGGGTGTTGGTTCTTTATCTGCAGATTTTGATCCATGCAAGGCCAAGAATCTAATCTCAGTGGGCTAGCATCCAGGAGGTACATTATAACCAAACAAGGTCCAAATAATTCTATTAGTATAAACTTATAATGAGTAAAGAATCTACTGTACTAAATGTCAGAGAGTGTTCTGTCTCTTGTCTGATTTTATAGCAACAAGACTCAATTAAATTCCTTACCAGTTATCAGTAGTAATGAAGCTTTTTAAATAGTTTTATTATGCATATGTTCTGCATAAACTTGAAGAAATGGCTAATGCCTCTACTCTTGATATCTGTGAAATAATTAGATGAAAAAGTTATGAAAGCTGATTTTTTTTTTAGTCTATTAAGGCTGAGGGAAAATTCAATTTCATTTATTTGTAGATAGCATTCAAATTAAAAGCACTTCTATTTGCATGTTCACATCAGTAAACTGAATTATTAAGGACTTCCAACTAGATATTAAAACTGAACTAATGCAGAGGTATACTACATCACGTAAGATATTGGATTGCTTCATGCTGCAGATGGTTTTGAATGGTGTTTATAACCAAAATAATATGGACCCCCTTTCTAAATGTACACCTCACCAAGTGGCTGAGGAGGCTTCTGCAGTCTAATGGCTGGAGTAGCCTCTATGAATCATAATATGCTTCTTCCCCAATTTGGTGTTGGTGGTAAGAGCTTCGGGAAAGGGAAAGACAGTCTGCTGTGATGCAGTGGTTTTCAACCAGAAGTACGCACATCCCTGGGAGTACTCAGAGGTCTTCTGGGGGTACATCAACTCATTTAGATACTTGCCTAGTTTTACAACAGGCTACATAAAATGCACTAGTGTTACCAGATCTGCACGTTACTTTGGGGTATGCTCATTTATTCAAGTTACTCTTCTGTGTGTGGGGAGGTGGGGTGGGGGATGGTGTCTGTAATTCTATCAATGTACTGGTTGTGTCACTTGTGTTTTCATATGGAGCTCTACTTCTCCCTTATGCAAGTCCCCTCCCAATGGAGCTATCCTGCAGGACCTAGGTTTCCTAGGGCTGCGTTCCTCCAGCCCCGGAACCAGATAAACACACACACGCCCACACTAACAGAGCGAGTCTGAGCAGACTGGGTCAATCAGCACTTTCAGGCTGACCTCTTATATGTCCCTGGACTCAATGGGCTGGATCAAGCAGCACTTTCAAGCTGCCACCTTGTGTCCCATATTCAGCATGTCATTATCCCCTCTCTCACATCACAATTGTACTGGTAGTAACCTACTTGATGAGCAAACTCCATAGTATTTTGGGCGTGTCATAGTATAATTCCTCAATCTGGACCTTAGAGTTCAGATATGAGGTACTAGCATAAAGTCCTCTAAGCTTAATCTCCAGCTTAGATCTGATAAGCTGCCACCAGGTCAGGAATTGATAGGGCCTGACCCCCCTTTCCTCTCTCTGGTGTCCCCAACCCTTCCCTGGGGGGACCCCCAGATTCCAAATCCCTTGGAGTCTAAAAGCAGGAGAGATAACCCCTTCCCCCCTCCTTCCCAGGCTTGCCTCTTGGTCTAGCCTGCGAGTACCAAGAAACCTGTTTCTCGGCTTTCCCAAGAGATAAGCGTCTATTACCTCAGGACAATTGAGATGCAAAATACCAACAGCTTGGTTTGCCTTCCCTCTTCTGTCTTCCCGTGAGGGAGACAGATACCTGGTACAGAGATTTCAATTTCTTGCCTTACTAGAAAAGAATCTTCCAAAGTTTGAAAAAGAAAGCTTTATAGAGAGAGAGAAAATACAGAAATAATAACTTGCATAAACATTAATACAGGCTCCTACTTAAGAAATATGAATACCCAGTCTTTTAAAAAATAGCCAATTTAAATAGACCAGCAACCACACACAGTAAGTACAAAGAAAGCATATCATAGCCGATTTTACTTTGTTTCCTTTTTGTACTCACTGCCTTTTTAGTAGAATGAGAAGAAGATTGGAGTTAGCAAGATAGCTTGTCCTCACGCCGAGGAAGACACCAAGACACAGCCATCCACATCTGTAAATACAACACAAATCCTCATAGCCGAATTACTTGCTTTCCTTTCCCTTTGTACTCGCAGACTTTTAGTAGAATATTTTAGATAAGATGGAGTTAGAAGAAAAGCTTGTTTACCCATAGCCGCGGAAACAACAAAGACCCCGAGTATACAAATTCCCGCCCCTGACTTTTTAACAATCCAGTTCTCTGATTGGTCCTCTGGTCAGGTGTTTGGTTCCCCTTTACAGGCAAAAGAAAATTAACCCTTACCTTACCTATCTACTTATGACAGGGCGCTGCAGGGATCTTTCGCTTAGGTTAAAAAAACGTAGCTGTAGAGGAAATGGGGGGAAGCTAAAAACACAGAAGAGTAAAGTTCAGTAAGAGCAAGAGAAGCAACCAGCTTATCCATAAAAGTTATTTATTGAATAATAGTGATAACTACACAAGGAGAGCCTAAGCCAACATAACATACATTATTAAAGGTTGATATGTGAGGCAGAAAGGAAAACCGAGAAAGAGAAAGAAGAGCATCTCACTGCTACCTGAAGCTTGAATTGGTTGGGGTTCCCAGGTAATGGTGGTAGCTCAGGGTCCTGAGTGCTGTATACAGGCAGAGCCCCCAGCACGATCAGTCAGGAGAAGATGGAGTCCCAGGGGAACTGATGCAGAGTTTTCGGTCTATGCATCAGAACACTTACTTGAACAGAAGTAGTGGTTTTTGTAGAGAAACAACAATGGTTCAAGGGTAAACTGATGACTCAAGGGTTTTCTTTAGGCTAGACAATAGGAGCTGATCACTCTTGGCTATGAGTGGTGGTTTCTTTGAGGGAGCTCACAATGCAATTAGGCTGCTTCAGTATTTTGGACATCAGTCAAGGATTCCTTACAATAATTGGTCAGATAACTGCTAAGCTGGGTGTTGGCAGGTGTAGGTTCATTAACATCTAGAGCAGAGATTCCCATGATGCAGGGCTTCCCTGCTTTTTTGGTCCCAGAGTTCAGTGTGGTTCTCTGTTCTTCATTCTGTATGCTAATCCTTGTCCCATCTTTCATGCAGATGAGGCTAGTGGCGTTGTCTCTGCTCTCTATTCTGTATGCTAATGGAGATGTCTTAATCTTGTCATCCTTGTCAGGAGGGGTCTAGGTGTGTCTCCCAACGCCCTTCACTGCTCTCTGCAAGCCTTTTCTCTGATCCGTCTTGATTCGAGCAGAGACCAGCCCGGGGTGGGGGGACAGGGGTGTATGTGTTCCTCATGAGTCAGACAGGCCAGACACCATGCCCTGGTTCCCCAAAAACACAGAGCTGACTGGTATCACTAGCGAAGTCAGTACAAACTAAAATTTCATGCAACCTATTTATACTGCACTATATACATTTCACTCTGAAATGTACATTATTTATATTGATTTTATTTTATAAGTATATGGTAAAATGAGGAAGTAAATTAATTTGTTAGTAATAGTATGCTGGGACACTTGTATTTTTATGTCTGATTTTGTAAGCATGTAGTTTTTAAGTGAGGTGAAACTTGGGGATACACAAGACAAATCAGACTCCTGAAAGAGGTGCAGTATTCTGGAAAGCTTGAGAGCCACTGTCGTGATGGATCCACCAGCTCTTCTCCATATTTCAGCCTATGATCTTCCCCCTCCTACATACTTTCACCTGCCACACTGGTATCCTCCACAGAGCTGGGAAGCCACAGAAGTTAGGCGTACCCACTGAATATTCAGTTGAACAACTGGATGGGACCATAGTTAGAAAAATGGAACAAGTGGGTTTTCCAAGTAAAAACCGAAAATAGCAAATGAGGTTAATGTATTTCTATCACAAGTCCTTTTTTAAGGACAACCTAAAGAGGGGTGAGGGTAGTGGACAGAGGAGGAGGATGGAGATTTGGCTTCTAGGTCTGAGATATTAGTCTAGAAACTATTCTTCAGGTGAATAAGTATTTGTTTTTCCACATGCAGAGGTGCACTGTTCTATTTTTATTCATTTTTAATTTTTTTTTATCCAGTGACATACTAATATGAGACCCTACTATGCCTGGAGTTGCTACTAAAACTACAGGAACTCCTCACTTAAAGTTGTCCCGGTTAATGTTGTTACGTTGTTACGTTGCTGATCAATTAGGGAACATGCTCGTTTAAAGTTGTGCAATGCTCTCTTCTAATGTTGTTTGAGAGCCTCTTGCTTTGTCCACTGCTTGCAGGAAGAGCAGCCCGTTGGAGCTAGCTGGTGGGGGCTTGGAACCAGGGTGGATCGGTAGTCCCTCTATCAGCTCCCCACTCCCCTAAGTTCCCTGTGCTGCAGCCGCCCAGCAGGCTATCAATTGCCAGCAGTTCAGCTATCCCTCCCCCCCACTGTCATGGGCTGCTCCTGCTCACTGGCTTGGAGCTGCTCCCCGAACCTCCTGCTTGCTGTGCAGGAGGGGGGAAGGGGTGGTTATGTCAAGGTGTCCCCCTTACCCCTTCTCCATATAGAGCAGGATGGGGACACGGATGGAGAGAGACAGAGAGAGAGCTTGGGGCAGCAGCTGCTGTCTCAACTTCTTGATCCACTTAAAAAGACAATGCACTTAAGAGTGGGTCAGCTTACTTAAAGGGGCAGTGTTCATTTCTCTCTCTCTCTCCACGCACAAGGTGTGTGTCTGTCTCTGTCTGCTCTGCTGTCTCCCTTCCCCTCCCCTCCATTCCTGCTGCCTGATAGAGTGTGAGAGGCTACATTAACAGCAGTGTGTTAACCCTTGAGGGCTCAGCCGAGTGCTAGTTCATCATTTAGCAGCAAGGCATTCCCTGGGAAATATCCCTCCTTCTTCTACCTTCTAACTTCACCACCTCAACCAAGCTTCATAATTATCATAGCTGTGAATAGTATTGAATTGTTTGTTTTAAAATATATAGCGTGTGTGTGTGTGTGTATGTATGTATGTATGTATATAATATAGAGTTTTTTGTCTGGTGAATCCCTGGAACCTAACCCCCTCCTCATTTACATTAATTCTTATTGGGAAATTGGATTTGCATAACATCGTTTCGCTTAAAGTTGCATTTTTCAGGAACATAACTACAATGTTAAGCAAGGGGTTACTGTATTCTGTACTTAAACATGTGCCTTGGGAGGACATAACCTTTTCTATGGCTGGTAGGGAGACTTGGGTGGTTGTCCTCCATCTAGCACAGATATGGAAAACTCATTTGAGATAGATACCAGCTACTTTTTAACCTCTGTCCATTTCTTCAGCAGTCGTCAATCTTGGGCAGTGCCTTACTATTGTAAAGGGACACTAAAATACTTAATACATGCAGCAGCAAAGACTTATTTTCAAAGCATGTGAATTTCATCTTCCTCCTTGTTTTGCCAAGTGCCAACTCTTCCCTGCTTGATGCCTATATTGAACAGGATGCAGAGATCAGCCATACTAAAAACCCTGAAATGTTCCTGAATTCTGAGGCATCAAGATGACTTAAGAGGCTTGGAGCAAATTGTCAGTGCAGGAAAGGAAGCTGAAGCAAGTGCAGTAAGAATAGAGAGAGCTGGTATTTGGTGGAGTAAGATACCAAAGTCTGGCCTCTGAAGGGAACAATAGACAAGGATCCATAACACAGGTTAGCGATTTAGGATTTTCAAGGAAGACAGACTTGTCTAGTTTCTCAATAGCTCACATACCTACATATTGATTTTCTATTGAATGAGGTTATTAATATACAAGCACTGCGAATCTGTTGACAGCCTTTTGATGGTTTGAAAGCTAAGGTAAATGAAAGGGGAGGGGGACATTTAAAAAGATGGGAAGTGAAAGAATAAAATAGATGTGACAAAACATTCTACGCTGTTATTTTATCTTCCCATTTGGGGGAAGAACATATGCTCCCTCCTTCTCTCTCAAAGTCAAAGGTGTTTAAAAAGGGGGGAGGGATAGCTCAGTGGTTTGAGCATTGGCCTGCTAAACCCAGGGTTGTGAGTTCAATCCTTGAGGCGGCCATTTGGGAAGTGGGGATTGGTCCTGCTTTGAGCAGGAGGTTGGACTAGATGATCTCCTGAGGTCCCTTCCAACCCTAATAATCTGTGAAACTGGTATGTGAGAGAACTAGTGCTGGGGTAACACAGGAATAGAGACATTAGATGAACCTAAAACAGAATTACAGTATTTAGTGATTGTGAATGGTGCTGCATTGGCGCCCCTGAATACTGAGGCCCTCTAAATATTCACATAATAGGTTTTTCCTGCCAGTGTACCTTCAAATTGATTCTAAGAATTCACCTTTAGGTGGCTATAGCTATTCAGTCTTTGGCATTTCTGCACAGACAGACAAAGATTAGTTGACTAGCAGAGCCGGATTAAGGGGCAGGTTGACCCAGGTGACTGCCTCAGGTGCCAGGCTTGGGAGTGACAAAAGGGAAAAGAGAGTGTTTGAAGAAACATGTTTCAGGTATTCCATATGTAGATTCATTTTTCACTAACTTCTTAGAATGATCTGGAATGTTCTAGAATCTCATAAGGTATTCAAAAGTTTAACTAATGGAGGGGTTGCCGAAGACACTGCTCCCCCGGGGCACCATTTGGTCTAGGGTTGGCTCTGGTTACTAGTGCCATTTGTGGTGATGGCTTCTGTGATTTTGGACATTTCCATGCTGGGGAGATTGGCAGAGACCACAAAATCAACTTCAGACAGACCACCAAATAGTCCTCAGGTGATAACTCTTGAGAAGGATCTTTTAAAAATATATTAAGCCTGCCTATATAACTTCTTACTACACCGCTACCTCGATATAACGCCACCTGATATAACATGAATTTGAATATAATGTGGTAAAGCAGTACTCCGGGGAGGGGAGGAGGGCGGGCTGTGGACTCTGGTGGATCAAAGCAAGTTCAATATAATGTGGTTTCACCTATAACGTGGTAAGATTTTTTGGCTCCTAAGGACAGCGTTATATCGAGGTAGAGGTGTAGTATGCAGTCAGTCAGAAAAGGGAAGTTGCTTTTCATAAGAAAAACTTAGTCCTGAACTATGGACGTAGGGCTAAAGGAGTGTCATTTTACTGTGATTTGTCTTAAATGCTTCTTGGAGCGAAGGCATGCTAAAGGAACACTTTTCTTACTAAGGGAGTCTTACATAATCCTAAACTGTTGTGAAGCCAGCCATATTTTCTCTTGTCTTCAGCTGTGCTGAACAATAATGGAGAACAGTTATAGCTGTCACTTAATACTTGGTAACCAGCTTCATACCTTCCACACTGTTCTTCCACTGAAGTGTAACGATGCATAAAATAACTGTTTCTTTTAAGATGTCACTGTGATAGGAGAAATGTCGTTCCTCAGTTGCTCTGAAAGTAAGGACATTTGAATATCAGCACATTTCCTTTCAGATGGTTGAAACTGGAAGCAAATATTGCTCACCTCTTTTAGAAAAATCATTTTGCAGAATGCATGCATGCTCTTCATTTCAGAAGAACGTTGGGTTACTAGTTCTCTCTCTAATTTCCAATTTCTTCCCAAACAATTTGACCTCCTGGATTATCAAGTGCCAGAGGTAGAATGATTTTGTCTGATGTACTAATGATTGTAGAGATGGTGTTCATATTTGGTGTTTCATTTTTTGAATTTTAATGAATATTTCTAGTGATAATTATTAAAGCTCTGTGGGCAAAATCCTCTCTAATCTAAGTTATGCATCTCTGCAGATAAAAGATCAGATTCTGTGCAATGCAGATGAGGGGAGAGAATTTGGACCTAAATATTTAGAAAATTGACATTTGTCTACATAAGAACTTTAATTTGATCTTCAGAATAATTCAAATCTATATGAATAATAGATATATTTATTAACAGTTCTAGTAGTGGTTGCTGAATTTGTATAAAAAAAAATGGACACATAATTTAGTCTGTGTGCTCAGGTACATCCACACAACTCTTGTGAAAGTCAGTGAGACTTATCCAAGGACAGAATTTGACTCAGAGAATTTCATCATTGTTCTTTGTGCCACATCTCAGAAATACAATTTCCTATTGCTAACCTTTTTTTACCCCACTATTTCTCTGCCTGTTATGTTTCCACAAAAAGATATTTACTTTTTTCCGCCAGTTGCTAAATGGTCTTGCATCTCCTCTCTGTATAATTTCTTCATGCTGTCTATTTGTTGTGTTTCATCTTTTCATAAGGTTTTAAACCTAGGTTTCCTCGTGCCATTTCTAGTCTGTTGACAGAGGACTATCAACGAAGGTATGGAACTGCTGAAAATTAAAAGGAAAGGGATAATCTTGGAGAGGTAGGCCAAAGGCTGCTTGAGTCTAGCTATTTAATCTAGCTCAATGAAGTACAGGAAATTCCAGAAGTTACGATTGCACTTGCAGTATGTTCTGTACCATGGTGACATCTCAACTTCTTAAACGGTATACATAGTTAATTTAACAAGAATACATTAAACTCGCACTGAGGAATAGAGGAATAGAATGTGTGGCATACCATGTATACAACATGACTGAGTTAATTTTGGGCACCACTTAGTTATATTTTATTCATATTTTGCAGGGGCATATAATTTTTTAAAAAAGAAACCAGGGGAAGAAAAGTATTTTAAAAATAAAATAAAAATCTGAAGGTAATTAGCTTGGGGTAGTTTCTGGTTTCTTAATCCAAATAGTAGTGGAGCCTACAGGTCTTTATAGATTTGTGGAGGGAGCAGTCTTTGGGTCAGTAATGCTCCTTTCCAGGTTTGCCTATGATTTATCCCATGGTCAGGGGACACTTTTTCACTGAGGCTGAGGAAATAGTCTTGAGGAAGCAGTCTTGGGTTTATAAAGAAATTTAATTCTGCTGACTCTGGTTTTGGGGCATGGAACCAGAATTCAAAGAGGGAGGGAGAGAGGGTGCGTGTGTGTGTGTGCGTGTAGGGGAGTGGCAGCTAGAATTTCCCACTTTCCGTTTATGATTAGGGGCCAGGCAGACCTTGCTGACTCTATCCAGTCTCTCAAGGAGAATCAGGAAAGCAGAGCAAGTTATGATCCCCTCCATATCAGCCATATTTGTAGTCCAAACTTCTGGTATGGCCTGATGAGAAATGTGTATCAAGTTAGGATCGGTTTTCCATGAACCCTTGTTCATTGGCTTTAATGTAAGGCCCCCAGACCCTCCTCCCTCCAGTGATTTACCTCTCCCCCAGCTGCCCGAACAGACACATCTGAGCTGCCAGGGAGGGGTGAGTGAGCACTGGTGCAGCTTCTCTTTGCTTCCCCACAGAAGCCATTTTCTGTGAAAAGTAAAGAGAATCGGCGGGAGGAGGCAGTTTTTTCTGCTGCGCTGCAGAATTTCACCAGGAGTAGTGGGCAAGAGAACCTGCTCTTAAATTTTGTTTTGTAATGACCTTAGTGCAGTTCCCTCTTGAATGGTGGCTGGAACAAAACCTCAACTTACATCATTTGGCAGCTGTGCAAAATAAAATTACCTTGACACAGGGAATCATCTATCAACATATGCCAAGGACTGATACTGAACTATGTCAAATATTACATATAAAACCCCCCACCTACATTAAAAGAACATTTTTCATTGCCTGACATCACAACCTTAACAGTTAGGAAATGCCAAAATTGATTTCTTATGCAACCTCAGTTGAGCTTCCTTATGCCTATGCGTTATGATACAGTCTTTAGTTGCGTGACTACATACTACTTTTTCAAAAACAAATTGCCTGGATTTCTTAAAAGGCAAATTGACAAAACAGAAATTCTATAGAACCATGTAGCTTCTGACTAAGACTGCATGACAGGGGATGGATCACTGCTAATTGCTCTGTTCGTTGCATTTGAAGCATCTGGCATTGGCCACTATCGGAAGACAAGGTGCTGGGCTAGATGGAACATTGCTCTGACCCAGTATGGCCGTTCTTATGTTCTAACATAAGAACAGTATGGCCGTTCTTATGTTCTTATGACTGCCACATAGTGGTGCAGCAGGGCTTGTTTAGATCAGTGATTCCCAAACGTTTATGTTTGTGCTCCTCCACTCGTCCCCCGCCTTGGAAGCCTTGGTCAGGGGCAGGGAGCAGGGCTACAGTCAGGAGTGTGGCCAGCACTGCAGCTGGGGCCGCGGCCAGGGCCCAAAAGCTGGGGATCATGGGCGGGGGCTGCGACTAGACCTGTAACTGGGGATGGGGGTAGGGCCAGAGTGGGGCTGGATGGTGCTCCTTCCCCACAGTTTGGGGACCACTGATTTATATCCACAGCACAGATATCTGTCATTTGAGTTAACAATAAATAATAGCACTAGTAAATTGTCATACTTTGTGGGCCAGCCAGTAAAGTGAGATGAGGCACACATTTTGCCTGTGAATTTCACAGCTATTTGCTGACAAGGGAGAAATGAGACTCAGGAATTCAGGGATGTAGGAAGGTGTTCTCTAGTGGTTAAACACTTCTGCCTCTGTCGTCATTGTTGTCTGCCCTACTTTAAGCCTGACTCCTTCTGCCCTTAGCCCTTCCAGCCTGTCCTTGTCCAAGTCTACCGCCTCCAGGACCTCTCACCCCTCTGCACTGCAATAAGGCTGTTTCTTTACTGGTTTCTAGAAAGTGAGGAGAACCACCAATGAGAGAGACAATCTCTTTGCTCAGAGTTCTGGGACCTGACACCATAGTGGTCCAAGCCTGCCAAGAGGAGCAACTGCAGGGAAAGTCCTGCTCAGGCATCCCCTGCACACGTGTCATGGAGAATGCCTAGTACAAGTGAAATCTTGGGAGAATTTGCCTGCCAGACTCTATGTGAACTGAGATTATTGGAGGCTCATAATTTGGCCAAATTTGGGCAGATTTTTACATAGACAGAAAAAGGCACATCTTGACCCCAGGGGGACCTCCCCTGCCAAATTTCAATCTCTGCTCCAAAACATAGAGGCTCTAGAGCATCTTAATGAAAAGTTTATGAATTTTTTTTTAACATCCACCAAACAAATATCCCCCTAATGTCATTCTGAGAAAAGCTGAACTATATTTTGCTGAAATTATTTAAAAAAACACACACACACAACTCTGTGTGGTGTTTTTTGTGAGATAGACACACCCCATGAAAAATTTCAGCTCAAACAGTTAGTTTGGCAAAGTTATAATCGATTAAAAACACAGGGTCTTTATAATGGAAATTGTTAGGCAACCTTAACCATAGGCATCACGACTTGTACCTTCTCCCATAATGCTCTGTCCCAGGGGTTCTCAAACTTTTGTACTGATGACCCCTTTCACACAGAAAACCTCTGAGTGTGACTCCTCCCCACCCTCTTATAAATTAAAAACATGTTTTTATACATTTAACACCATTATAAATGCTGGAAGTGAAGTTGAGTTTGGGGTGGAGGCTGACAACTCGTGACCACCGATGTGATAACCTTGCGACCTCCTGAGGGATCACAACCCCAGTTTGAGAACCCCTGCTTTATCCAATACGTTTTGTGTTGATTCTCCCTTAATTAAGTCTTCCTTGTAAATTCCTTGCTTTGGAACTCTTGAACCTCTGAAGTTTATAAACTCTTCTGGCTTAACCAAGAGAATATGTAAATTCCTGGAGGAGGTGGTAATCAAAGTTTGATAAGGTTGTTTCACTATTATCCATAAAACAAACCACATTTGAAGTTCCTAGCCTCAGCTCTTTGAGTTATCTGAGTATATTATTGTGGAAATGTGTGAAAAAACTGCAGAATAACTCAAATAGGTGAAATGATTTCATCCTGTTTATACAAAACATTCCCCTTTTGAGTGACACACTAAGCAAGGGAAGCTCTGGCCCTAAAGCAATGTACCTGTGTTATAAACAACTGAAAAGTGGAGAATTGTTAGAATGGAATTGCATTTCAGATTTGACTACATCAAGTAGTGGTAGTAATGGTGCTGCTACTGCAAATAGGAGAAAAATGTGTAGAGACTGAGACCTGCTAATTGCTTCTGTCATCACCATAAGCCTTCAGATATGACTTGACATTTTTCAGGAAAATGAATCCAAAAGTAAAGCACAAACTCAGGAATCTATAGGTAGAAGCAGCCGCTTCCTCCATTACCTGCTATTCTGAATGGAATTTAGTTGAGCAACACTTTACAAATAGAACCTTAAATAATTTGCTGACTTCTGAATACCTTCAGCCTCTTCAGGGGTACTAGGCAAAGGTGCCCATTGTCTCCATTAACTTTTGATTTGGCTCTTGAGCCCTTGGCAGTAGCTGTATGGGCTCATACAGATATCCAAGGCATACGACTCAGTTTTATGGAGTATAAATTGATGTTACATGCATATGATGCACATTTGTAGATATCCAAGCCAGAAACCACAGTTCCCACCCTTTTATGATTACAAAATTTGGATTAATATCCAGTTACAAAATAAATGGGGAAAAATCAGAGTTATTGGAAATTTCCCAGTTGTCCTGTAGTGGAATTTTCTCAGTGGAATTTCCATAGGCAAACTAATACATTTTAAGTACCTACATATAAAAGTACCAAGAAGTATTAAATCAGTGAAGTTAAATTTAGATCCTGTACTCTTGCAAATAGTGATACAGACAAATGGCATTCTGTTTCCCTGAGCCTGTGGGGAAGGGTTAACACAATAAAAATGAGTGTTCTGCCTAGGCTCCTCTATGTTCTAAAGGACCACTCTGTGTATATGCCTCTTTCCTACCTGTATATAGAACAGGAGTACTTGTCGCACCTTAGAGACTAACATATTTATTTGAGCATAAGCTTTCATGGGCTACAGCCCACTTCATCAGATGCACAGAATGGAACATACAGTAAGAAGATATAGATACATACAGAGAACATGAAAATCTGGAAGTTGCCGTATCAACTCTAAGATGAGCTATTATCAGCAGGAGAAAAAAAAACTTTTGTAGTGGTAATCAAGATAGCTCTCTTCAGACAGTTGACAAGAAGGTGTGAGGATACTTAACATGGGGAAATAGATTCAATCTGTGTAATGACCCAGCCACTCCCAGTCTCTATTCAAGCCCAAGTTAATAGTATCTAGTTTGCAAATTAATTCCAGTTCAGCAATTTCTCATTGGAGTCTGTTTTTGAAGCTTTTCTGCTGCTATATGTCCATCTTATTTTAGAAAATTCAATAGCATTGTTAGAGCCTTCCTGTGGGACCCTGATCAGTGTCCACTATCATTTTAAAATGGGTTCTCAACTGGGTGGGATGCAGCGAGCCTTCCCACTTACTCATAGGGTCCCAATGCCACTCACACAAATTTGGCCCAGCTACACCTTCGTCATGACGTAGCATCCACCAGGCTAAATTTGAGTGGCATTGCAAACTGGCATAAGAGGTTGCAAGTCTACTAGTACTCTTCGGCTGGAACTGAGAAATGCTGTCCTGAAAACTTTGTGCATATGAAGGTAGGTGGATATGAAGGTAGGTGGTTATGAAAGGTCTCCTAGGCCATATGCAGTGGGTAGAATCAAAGGAGTGATTTATTTAAAGTAGGATCCCCTTTATTGGAATCAGTGTATTAATGCCGCCAGTTCATGTAGAATAGATTACATTGGAAAGCCCCATTTTATATGTTTAGGAAGTTTTAACAGGTTTCCATATTTACATGGTAAGGAATTATAAAGTCCCATTTTGAAACAGTTTTTTTCCAAATATTAAAAAAATAAAAAAATTGAGAACCCCTGATTTTAAAAAAACTCCAACTCCCTCTGAACAGGGAAGGTGTTTGGGCTCCCAGACCCAAAAAATTGCTATTATGCTTTTATCAGATCACAGATTCAAAGTGGTCCCAGCATGCTTATATACCCTTATACTCATGTGGGTGGAAATTGAATTTATATGAATGCATCCAATTCCCTCTGCTGCAGGTCTCCTCAGTTCCTCTTTTTGTCTGATGCCTGCAGTGGTGGCTATATGAAGGGTCTGGGCTAGCCTAGCTAAGAGATAACAATTACACCCTCGCCATTGTGCAAATTGGGAACAAATTTATAATATGGAATAATTGGCTAAGCAGGGGCATTATATGGATTTCCCAGTTAGTCAATGATGAGGGGTTTTGTTCTTTTCTAACACTAAATCAAAATTATGACCTGCCAGTTCTCAGGGGTATGGCAGTACTTGCACTAAGACACTTGTTAACTTATCGGTTTGGTCCAGATGCCCTAGAACTCCCAGAAGCCCCAGAACTACTAGGAGTCTTAGAAATGCTTCATAAATGCCCAATGTCCTGTCCATTATGTATACTTAATGAGGAGGAACTCCATTAGTGGAGAGTTCTTTGTGAAAGCGTGGGAGGGGGATTTATTACTGATCTGAAAAAAAAACTCTATGGCAGAGCATATTACATAATGTTAAAAATGCCACTGTGGATCTCAGGCTATGCTTGATACAACAAAAGGTTTTATTCAGAATATATTGGACACTACAGTAGTTGCACAAGGTCAAGTCCTTATTCTCTGATGTTTGTTGGAGCTGTAACAAAGGAAAAAGAACTCTGATACCTATGTTGTGGGACTGTCCATGAGTCAAGACAGCTGTGGAAAGAGGTGGACACAAGAATTTAAATACTCGGCTTCAGCCTAACATCTGCTGAAAATTATATCCTATGTTATTTACCTGCTAAACTGGGCTTAACTCTGCCACAAATACATTGGTGTTTGAGGGCTACAGTGATCACCATGTGCATGATTTTACAAAAATGGAAGAGCAGGCGTGTGTTCAGAATAGAGCAGTGGTATTTGGACCTGTTTGAGTTAGCAGCTAAAGAAAGAATAGCTTATTGCCATAGCAATTACATGAATTTGAAGAAATTTAGACCCTGTTCCTAGATGCATTTGGATACAGAAGTGTGTAGAAGGCTCAAAGAATTCTAGACCTCCATTCCGCCTAACCACTCCTTCTCCCCCATCCCCACAGTACCCTCCTTTCTTTCGTTCCCTATTCATGTATGTCCTTATTCTGTTTTATTACTGTAACCTCCATCCTGACATGTTATGTCTATATGGTATTACAGCTTTGTCCAGTTGTAAAATTGTGTAATTACATAATTCTATTGGAGATGCTGTGAACTGTGCAATATTGGACACACATACATGTTGTAAGTCATTTACCTTTATGTACTTTTCATAGTGTATTGTTACAAAAATAACTAAGATATTAATTTTAACTCCCAACCCCAACTTTACATAGGGAAGGTAACAGTTAAACCAGACCCTTTGTTCCTGATCCTGATTTTACATACACTGATATAAATCAGCAGTTACTCCAGTGGACTCAGTGGTGTTAAACCAGTGCAAGACTGATGCAAGCGAAGCCAGAATCAGCCCCATTGACTAGAGTTGGAGTTGAGTACTCAGCACTCTGAGACAGATCAGCAGCAATCTGCAGGATCTACCCTTCTATCTTTTTCTCTGTGTGCATGTTTGCTTTTATAAATGAAAGTGCCAATCACAGTGGGATTTTTAAAGTTGGAAGCCATCAGTAGGAAATGAAAAGAAACCCACTGTCTGCCTGAATTACTGGAATGGCAGCTATTTTTTTGTTTTTATACATAAATTCTTCTCTAGTTTCTGAGCTCCAATAGCTGCCGCTATGCTTATAGCTGTGGCCTGTACTTAAAATGTAGGGAGCTGTCACAGTGTGAAAGTAATGAATAATGCAGAGGTCTCCTTTGTGACTGGCCCTGGCTGTCAAGAAGTGAAAGTGTGTGGTATGTGTTAAATACATACTGCATTATCTAGCACCTCTCATGCAACAATTATAACTTCTTGAATGTATATAGAATCTATTTGGAAGTGTCAGGGTGGATAAAAATCAATGATTTTTTTTTAAAAAAAAAATTAATTTAAATTTGAATTTTTTTATTTAAAGCAGATTTTTTGATAGTTTTAATTAAGATACATTATAGCTCAAAGATATCTCATGGAATAGGGTTTATAAATTCTAATTCTATAGTATGACATAATATTTTCATGTAATGTTTAAAAAAAGATTTGTAAATGAGTTCCAATAGGTCATGAATTAGGGACCCAATCTTACAAGGCTCCAGGGACTTCTGTATAGATTATTTAGGTTAATCTTTCTATCTATGCAGTGGGACTCAGTGCTCAGTCTATAACAGTGGTCCCCAACCTCTTCCGGGTGGTGGGCGATAGACATGAGCCACCGAGGACTGTGGCTGGCGGACAAGCATCCGCTGAGAAGCGGCAACGTCAAGAGGCATTGCTGCTGAATATCAATGGCATTTCAGTAACGATGCCTCTTGTTGCCACATTTCGGTGGATGCTTCTCCGCCAGCGCACATAGATGCCCTGGTGGGTGCCATGGCTCCCGTGGGCACCGCGTTGAGGACCTCTTGTCTAGAAGATACCATCAGGGATGCTTAGTTTTACAGTTCTCAAACTATGGATTTGTGTCTCCAGAGATACCATGTTTGTTAATAGCAAAAATATTTTAAAATAATGTATAGAGATGAGAAAAAACAGCCTCTGCCAATTTGTATACGCAGAGTCAATCCTTTACCTCTCTAAAAGTGCAAAGTTTCAAAAAGTTCAATGAATAGAAGATTTTTGGGGGCGGAATAGATCTGGAGAAGGAGAAGTCATCTGGGGATAAATGTGAGAAGTAAGGGACATATGCTTGTTTCGTTAAAATATCCTGTTTGCCGGTGAAGAAAAAATTCCCAAATACTTAACGTTGTTGTTTTAGTTAAATAAAACAATTTAAATGTCTCTTTGGTGATGTTCTCCTCCTAATACAGCATGGCAAGAAAATCCTTCAAATATGAATGATTTACCTGTTGAACTGGAGCTGTTCACCTCCCAGTGACTTCATAAATATCTGCTTTAATTACTTTTGGTAAATTAAATAACCAAACACTCATTCATTTTTTGATATAGCTGTAAAACTAATCTGAAAAGTTTTCAAAATAAATTGCTGTTTAAAAATGTTGTGTGTAACTTCTAAAAATGAAACCTACATCTATCTCTGAGTTACGAAGAATATGTATTAAGGTTATGACAACCAACAAGAATGCATTTAACCATGATTAAATCGACTTACCCTGCAGGTAAGAATGGTCTGGCTTGTTCCGAGTCCTTACTCGGACGCTCAGGAGGGTTACAGGGAGCGAGGCTCTACTGCTGTTTCCTCTTTTCCTCTATTGAATCCAGGTGGGCAGGGAGGAGGGGGCACAGAGGGGTGGGGAGAGAGAAAAACCTTGGCTCCACCTCATCTCTCTAGCTGAGTGGCTTTACTCTGAGTCCTCCCCTAGATTAAGGGGAGAGGCAAGAAAACGTAATTGGGGTGTCTCAGTCTGTTTCCCAGAGCTACTTCTGGGGTTTAGTTTGCACACCACCTTTGCTCAAGGCAGTGCCTAAAGGCACAATTTAGATCAATGTGGTCATATTGAACCAAGACAGATCCAATTTTGACTCTTGTTTTATAAAAATTTGACCAGACTAGGAGGATTCTGGCAGTGTTTTATTTAGGTGTATATTTTCATTCTGGCTGACTAAGAGAAGGAAGGGATGGGACTGAGAAACAGGAGATGGGTCAGTTTCATATACTTGTTACATGACCATAATCAGTTCACACCCTGATGGAGCACCTTAAAGTTAAAGGTATGATTAAATACATTGCTGAATTGAGGCCCCGGCAGCGCTTTGAAGTATGAGTGTAGTCAGAGCTGCAGTGCTGGGAGAGAGCTCTCCCAGCGCTGCTTGTAAACCACATCCCTTACGGGTGTAGAGTGCAGCGCTGCCACCCTGATTACACTGACACTTTACAGCGCTGCATCTTGCAGCGCTCAGGGGGTTTTTTTTTCACACCCCTGAGCGCGAAAGTTGCACCGCTGTAAAATGCCAATGTAGCCAAGCCCTAAGTGGGGATAAAAATACTTAATCTGCCTGTAATATCTATTTAGATTGTGAACTCTTCAGGGGAGGGGATGTTTCTTTATGTGTTTATATAAAACACCAGCAAAATGGGGGACCCCAGTCTTGCATCAGGCCTCTTTTTTTTTTTTTTGTACATTTGTAATACAAAAGATAACTAATCGTTTAAAGCATATCATTGTAATTAGGTTGTTCCTCCTAATTTCAGGTATTTGTAAATCTACTGTGCTTTAACAGTGTTAATCAGATGACACGTAGATTGATCAATTAATGTTTCGTTGTTGTATTATTGAAAACTTATATTTAGGAGGAGGGGTCTTATTTCTGTAGCATTTGTATAAAAATTTGCTGCTGACATTTGATGGGAACATTGATGAGGTGGGAGTGTTCAAGCCATCTTGAATATCTGCTTAAATGATAGTAGCATTTATCTTCTAACCAATTATAAATTAGAGAGCGTTCTATTGGTGCATAATATGGGTTTTACAGAGACACAGAGGGGAAAATCTGTTAAGGTTTGTTTTTTGTGTGGAGAAAAAATTACCCACCAAGGAATGATAGACCTAATAGACAGCCAACTGAATGCAGCAAATTTTTTTACTGAAGCTCCTAAATGCAAAATAGCAAGATAAAACTAATTGCTAATTAAACCTCTGATTATCTTCATTATTCACTAGTCTTAGTCAATCTGTACTTTATGAAATATCTAATACTTTAATTTTGCCATTTGCTGATTGTGCTTAACAAAGCAAATGAAAAATGCCAAGGAAAACTATTGCTCAAAAAGAATTAATATATTTTTCTAGCCTAGTTTTAACTGAACTTTTTATTTAAGACTGATGTGTAATAATCCACCAGCAGTTTGTGTTTTTGTTTGCTTAGGGAAGACAATGTTGTGCTAACAGCAGAAAAATGTTTTATAATCCTTTTATGCTAATTGGATGGATTTTTGATGGGTGCCAGTATTTTCTGTAAGATAATGGAAGGTCTGGCACTTAAAGTAACTTCCAGGCCTGTTGATCACGGTTCCAAATTTCCATTGCAAGTGATAGTAGAAGTGTATATATTCTCAATTATATTTTAATCAGGGTTTTAAAACAGGAAAATGGTGTGAGGGAACTGATATTTGCTTGAGTAAAATCTCTCTTTTTAAAATGATTCCAGTACCTCTGTTACATTTTCCAGATGGGACAAGATGTTCTTAGGGCTTGGCTGTGTGGGGAAGCTATTGTGAAATATACTAGGATGTGAATTTAAAGTGTAATGGGTATTCCACAATAACTCTCAGTGTGGACACTTTTATTCTGCTTTAAAAGAATGTGGCTTACCTTAATGCACTTTGGAAGTGGAAGGGTGTAACTATTTTGGGCTGTTTCCCCATGCATACTAACCCCTGTTCGCCATATGTAGTGAATAATTAGTTTTAATATTAAACATTTTACTCTCTTAAGATAAAGGCAACGATAAAGTTTTGACTATAACAAATTCTTTTGGTAGCGGAAAATGCTGTAACTATTCCAACTCATTTTTAATACAATTTTAAAGAATTACTTATGGTACGTTACTGTCGATTGAGCAATACATAATTGTTACTGTTTTTGGTATACACTGCTTATAGGGAATTTATTTTGATCATAAATCCTTAGCAATCTAATTTCTTCAGCATAAAGCATTTGAATGGTGTCATCAATCTTTTTGCCTTAACTGTGGTAGGCAAAAGTTTGCTTTCCCTATAATAAGGTTAAGTGAATGTCCTTGCAACTGTGCAGAGTTTCAAGGTCAACTCTGATTAAAATACAGTATTCGTGATGTTATCTCCATAACTTTGGAATTCTGTGTGTGCAATTTTGTGTGCAAATGGTCAGATGCAAACTCCATTCTGATTAACTTACAGATTACAAAAAAGTTAACTTCCTTTTGATTTGTGATAATAGTCATAATTATGAAATGACCTATGACCATACGTATGATAAATTTGGCACTTTTAATACTGTATACATGTTCCTTAAATGGGTACTGATGCTGTGACATTCAGAATGCTCTCATCTAGCATTGTTGGTAAATAAGCCCGGTTTGAGGTGTTTTGCCAGTTCTCTATTCTTCATAAAATTTAAATGCTTTTTTTTGTTTTCTCATATCATCCTGTCCCATTGTACATGATGATTCAAATATATTTTATTTATACAACATTGAGATATGAATTGAAGATTTTTGAGATAAACATTGCTTTTTTTTGTACATGAAGGTGGGGAAAACCTAGATTCTAAATGTTATTAAAATTATTGTTTTTGTAACCATTTCAGTGTTCTGTCTAGCCTCGATTTGTTAAATAGATGCATCATACAGACAAAATTCAAGGACTCTTCTTTTAGTGCACTGTAAACTGTTGCACAAAATACTAAGCAAGTATGTGAGGGAAAATGAACTGTGATACTATGCCAGGTTCCTGATAATTGCCTTACTTTAGGAATTCAGTTTCCTTTTTTTTTGCAAAATACACAAATGATATGACATGTTAATAATGTCCTGGGCTGATTTATCTTCCTATCCTCATTTATTTCATTTAGCTATAATAAGCTACTGTACCTTTCTATGTAGACTGAGGTATGATTTGCTCTAAAACATGGAAACTAACCACTTTTGTGACACAAAGAAGAAAATTGATAGAGGAGAACAAAGATCATTACTTAATAATTTTATAACAGTAAAATAGGAACAGATGAGCCTCCCTGAAAATAAAATCTAGCCAGGAAGAGAATTAGAAGTAATTGTCTAATGAAACCATAGCCATTTTCCCAAAGCTAGGAGGAGTGAAACTGTGATTGTATTTGAAAGTGTGCTATATTTTATTAATGTGAAAATGTCAGACCTTTGGTTACATACATGAAATCCTTGATGTAGCATTCTGTCTACACAAAAATAAATGTCTGGTTGCTAATGGCTTTTAAAAGCAACGTGTTTATTGTAAATAAACTGTAGCAATATTTTATATTTACAAGCTTTCCATTGTCTCTGAAAAAGTAATTTTAAAAATATATACATTTTTCCAAAAGCGGTTAGAACAGCAGCTATTTTATTATTCTGGTTATAGAGACCTCAGAAATAAACACTGTCTTTGTGTTTCAGTTGGAACTGGATGCATTTTAAAGCACTGCAGATACTGAAATTTATATGTTCCATATTTCTTTAAAGAGATGAGGTTAATTAGCTAATGTTCTATTGTTATGTTCTGTCATTTTGGAAGGAAAACAGATTGCATAGTGTAAGGGCTTTGAAGCCTTTGGGACTTCATAGTTTAAAAAGAAATATTTAATTTTTTTTCAAGAAAAACATATTGGGCAAAAATATAAAAACGTGAACATTTACATTGTGACTCTTCCCAACATCTTGTGAAGTTAGAGCTTCTAATACAACCTCTTTCGATAGACACACAGTCTGTGTCTTAACACGAGGAGGGGAAGGTGAGATGATGATTCAAAGATATGAAAATATCTATTAGATACATTTTAGTTTAAGTAGATGGCAAATTTTTTATGAGCCACTGTGGTGTACACTAGATACCCACTGAATATACAGGTAGACTTAACTCAGAGGTGAAGAGCAGCCGCCAAAAGTCAATGGGAACCATGGGGTAGCACTCAGCATGTTGGAAAATCAGGTCCCAACATAGGCAATAATTTTAATCCATGATGGGCCAAATTCTGTTGTCTGAAACCAGTGGAGTTCCTCTAGATTTCACAGAAACAACAAAGTTTGAAGTTTCGTCTGATAGCTTTAAAATACCGACTTTCTTTCCTTGCTTCCTAGTGGAACCTGTTTCCATTGTAATTGCTGATAGTATCACAAACACTAAAAATTGCTGTGTCATGGAATATCTCTGTGGATGTGGAATCTACCACAGGAGAGATGGAAGCTCCCTAAAAATGTGAGGGCCACCGGCACCTGAACTATGGCCCAGCCCTCCATGCCACCTCATCCCCCTGAGGCCCAGCTCTCGCACCACCTCTTCCCCTCAAGACTCCACTTGCTCCTCTCTGCTCCCTTCCCCCCTCACTTGCCCTTACGGATGGTAAAAAGTGATTGGGCCCCTGATCCACCATTTTCTGACAAGTCTGAAGCAGGTCTTTCCGAGATCAGAGTAAATGGTGGATTGTTATTCCTCTTACTCAGGTGGAAATGCCTTGAGACAATGGGTTGACTGAAGCCTAAGGAAACTGGTTCAACCAAGTTTCTCTGCAGTGGGCTGGAAAAGGGGAGAGTGGAAAACTTCCCAGCAGCAGAACAAAGGAACTAGATGTTGTTGATGGGGACATATAAACTTGAGGGACTTACTGAGGTAGGGATAAGAGGTTTTGGTCAGGAGAGAAAAAGAGAGATGAGCATACTTTCGCTAGGGGGTGGGTGTCCAGTTTAAAATTGCAGGACATGCCACAGTCAGAAAGTTAGCTGACTTAGAAAGGCTCCAGGATTCTGAAGGAAAAAACATGAGTGGTAGTGGAAGGATGAGATGCCGCAGAGGGCTATTTCATAGTCCAAAGAACTCTCCAGAGCGGTGAGGCACTGAAGCAGGGAAACACATATATAGGTGTTATTTCTCAGGCCACTAAGGAAAGAGTAATAGCGTTTTAGAATTGTGTGTGTGTGTGTACAAGTGTGCGCTTTCACTCTCATGGGCCTCTGAAGAGTTAAACTGTCTAAACCAGAAGTCTGTCCTCTTTGGTGGGATTTTGGGTAAAGTACAAGAGTAGCTGGGGAAGGTTGGGTGAGCTGGCACGTTTTAAGGCCTAGGCAATTGAATCAAGGGGCGGGGAGGTTCCCACTGCCAAGAGAGTGTCAGACATGAGGGGTACATGTAGAGTGTGTGCTCAGAAGCCCAAAACCAGGACCAGGGTCTAACTATGCTCAGCCCCAGAAAGCCAAGGGCACTTGGGAGTCAGTGTTTGGATCCCCCTCAGAGCAGTCTAGTGAGTGACCAGCAGAGGGAGCTTGACCAGATCTGTGATGATGTGAATTTTTTCTTGGAAGACGTGGCAGCAGCTCTTGAATGCCCTTGAAGTATGTTATCTGGAAAGATCCTTACATCAGTGCTTCTTAACCTTTTCTCAGCCAGGTATTCCCAAAAGCAAAATCTCTGTTGGATTGAAACTTCACCATAATTGTGGGTGTTATCTATATCGTGTGCGCATTCACTAACTCTTCAGTAGCCTTTTCCCCTTTCTTCGTTTTACCTGTACTTGCTTCATTCGTTTCCTTTATCTTTATAGCTCTTGACTTTTTTTTCCACACCACCTTTTCTGTCTTTCATGAGAGGCTAGCATCCCTTGTTAGATGTGTGTGTAATGTATATGCACATGTGTCTGACTCAATTCAGAGTGATCAGCTATTGTGGCCACACTGAATCGATTCATGTATCATAGGTTCCCTCTTTTACTCAGTCTTCTGAGTTTCTGTTATTCCTAGGATTTTCTCTAGCCCAGAAACAAAGGGGATGGGAACCAAAGTTCCTCTTACCAATAGGACACAGAATAGTGCAAATACAGGTAAAAATAGATGGAAGGCTGAGTGGAGCATATACTATATGTTGCCTCCTACTTGGGAATTCAGAGGCCTCTCAGAGCCAGTTCCATGTGGTCAGGTTCTCCTGGTCTCACTGTGGGGGACCCATATCAGGCTGGCCAGGTTTTGGAGAGTAGTTAGTTACAGTACGTGGCATGCATTCTGTGACATTGCAGTCTATATGGTTTTATAAAAATATGCTAATGAGTGAATATAATGTAACTGAAATATGCTTCATGCAGAAGGTCTCTTGTAAGGTATCATTACAAAGCTTATTGTCTACTGAGTGTGGTCATCCTATTTGTATAACTGTATCACTCTTGTATCTGAAACTAGAAATATGAAATATAACTCTGCATAATTACAATAGGCCCTCAGAGTGTGGGCCATTAATGGTGGTTTGGAATCTTAATGGCTCCCATCAACCAGCACAATTGACTGGATGGCTCTGTTTGCAAGCAAGCCTTCCTGTGAGTCAGGCTGTGGGGAATGAAGGCTTGGGGTCTTAGGGCATGGCTACACTTACATTTTTGCAGCGCTGGTAGTTACAGCTGTGTAGGGCCAGCACTGCAGTGTGTCCACACTGACAGCGACCAGCGCAGCAGTGTGGCCACATCTGCAGCATTTGCAGCGCTGTTGGGAGTGGTGCATTGTGGGCAGCTATCCCAGCGTTCAAGTGGCTGCAACGTGCTTTTCAAAAGAGGGGGGTGGGGTGGAGTGTGACAGGGAGCTTGCAGGAGACAGAGTGAGTGGATTTTTGGAGCAGACACTGTGTGACAGCTCCCTGCCTTGCAAATTCTGGCCATTTCCCCCACCCCTCTCTCAATCACTCTTAAATGTAAAAAGGCTTCAGACCAGATAAGCAGCTTCTCCGACGACTCCCTCCCCTCCCCCCCCCCGCTGCTGTTTGTCTCTCAAGCAACACCTGTGAACAGTCCGAAGCCGGCTCGCTCGCTCGCTGCAGCAAGAGCAGCTGTGTTTAGTTTTTTAGATTAGTAGCTCGGGAGTACCTTCCTGTTTGTATATAGGAATTGTGGGATCCTCCTAATACCCTGGAGGCCAATAACAGCGCTGGTGAGTGCCACACCTGATGAGCAGTGCTGCATCAGCAGCGCTGGATTTGCTACAACACGGTAGCAGACCAGGTGTAACAGCCAGCGCTGCAGGAAGGAGTTGCAGCGCTGGCTGAGCTTCTGTAAGTGTGGACACCTGGTAAGGTTGCACGCGCTGTAACCCCCTCACCAGCGCTGCAACTTGCAAGTGTAGCCAAGCCCTTTACAGTGACTTGTGATCATGTTCACATGAACTGGAATCTATCTTTAACCTGGTGCTTTTCTAGTGAGGGGGGTGGAAAGAGAGAGACAAAGGATTCCGCCTTATGCAAAAGATATATAAAGGAGTAGAACAGAACAAAGGTAAGAGAGCTATCGTGAAGAATCCCTAGCTAACCACTGAGCTGGAACAAAGAGCTGTACCCGGGGAAAAGAATTGTGCCAGGTCTGGAAGGTGTCTCTGAGGAAAAACTTACTGAAGCATCTCTGAGGGTGAGATTACTGTGTTCAGTTGATAGACATAGATTTGCGCGTTTTATTTTATTTGCTTGGTGTCTTAGGCAGTCTACACTGCGACTTTAAATCGGTTAATGGCCGATATAAGATTTAACGCTGTACCCGTTCACACGACGTCGTCATTAATATCGAGTTAAATGCTCCTAAATAGATTCGGAACTCCTCCAGACGAGAGGAGTAGCGCTAAATTCGAAAGTGATAACTCGGGATTAGGGGTTGTGTGACGGAAATCGACATTATTGGCCTCCTAGAGGTACCACAGTGCACCACTGACGCTCTGGTCCGCAATCTGAACTCGATCGGAGTGCGGTAAACAGGAAAGCCCCGAGACTTTAGAATGACATTTCCTGCTTCACGTGTCCAGCTCTGATCAGCACTGGTGGCGATGCAGTTTCAAATGCAAAGGTAGCTCCTGCATTGAACCTTACGGGAAAACTAGATCTGATCGCTGTATGGTGAGACAAATCTGTTTTATCAGAGCTCCGTTAAAGAACAGGAATGCAAAGCTGTTTGAAAAATAAACTCCAGGATACACAGCGGTGCGTGACAACCGTAACGGGAAGCCAGAGATCAAACGGATGCTCATGGAGGGAGGGAGGAGGGGGTAATGAGGACTACAGCTACCAGTCTCACACGCATGCTGCTGAAAACTATTATGCATTCTTGGCTGAGCGCCCAATGTCTGTAGCTTTAATACAGCGGTTCTTGCGTGTTTCAACGGAACAGCTCGTCCGTCTCTTCCCCCCCCCAAGCACGTGAAAGGAAGTAAAAATAATAATTCCTTGAGTATGTAAATGTCACCCTCTGTGTACTGAACGCTGCTGGCAGAGAGTACGCGAGGGTGTTGACAACGGTCAGGCATACGTTTGTGATCTCAGGGTCCAGATTGCGGTGCTTATGGGTTTGGCTCAATGCACTCTGGGAAAAAGGCGCCAAAGGGTTGTCTGCTGCCTTCACAAAGGGAGGGGTGAGGCTGTACCAGCACCACCTGGGGCAATGTTTGGCCCATCAGGCACTGTGCTCTCAACCGGAAGTGGGAACTAGGATAGCTGAGGAACAGC
The DNA here is from genome assembly GCF_003597395.2 of Chelonoidis abingdonii. Classification (NCBI taxonomy): domain Eukaryota; kingdom Metazoa; phylum Chordata; order Testudines; family Testudinidae; genus Chelonoidis; species Chelonoidis abingdonii. Next base: position 55,652,528 of record NC_133777.1, read on the forward strand.
TACCCACAGTGCACCGCTCCTGAAATCGATGGTAGCTTTGGACATGGACGCAAACAATCGATTTGTGATCCCACTGTGGACTGCGCTAAACCGATTTTATTAGATCTGTTTTGTAATATCGGTTTAAGCTAATTCGAAATAATCGTGCAGTGTAGACGTACCCTTATTTGTTCAGTCTGTTATCAACTTGGAAACACTTAAATCCTACTTTCTTTATTTAATAAAAACATTTTTTCTTATTATTAACTCAGGGTATGTTTAATCTGGGGGAGCAAACAACTGTGCATATCTCTCTTGCAGTGTTATAGAGGGCGAACAATTTATGAGTTTACCTGTATAAACTTTATACAGGGTAAACGGATTAATTTGGGTTTAGACCCATTGGAAGTTGGGCATCTGAGTGTTAAGACAGGAACGCTCTGTTAGCTGCTGTCGGGTAACTGCAGCTTTGGGGCAAGTAATTCAGTCCTGGGTCTGTGTTAGAGCAGATGAGAGTGTCTGGCTCAGCAAGACAGGTGCTGGAGTCCAGAGCTGGCAGGGAAGGCAGGGGTAGAAGTAGTCTTGACACATCTAGTGCTGGCTCCTACGGGGTTTCTGTGATCCAACCCATCACAACATTCTTCTAAATCAAAGGAATTTCTACTGAAAATTAGTGGTAGGAGCAGCTTACTTTCTGTTCTGTGCTGTCCTCTACCAGCAGAAGGAGAAACGAAACACCGGTTACTCACCTTTGTAACTGTTGTCTACGAGATGGTTGCTCATGGCTGTCCATTAGGTGTATGCGCGTGCGTGCATGTTCGTCGGGAAGACTTTTACACCTAGCAACTCCAGAGGGCCGGCAGGTCACTCCCTAGAGTGGCGCCGCCATAACGGGTAATATATACCCTGCGCCCCCGCGTCCTCAGTTCCTTCTTGCCAACTACTCCGACAGTGGGGAGGAGGGCGGGTGTGGAATGGATATGAGCAACACATCTCGAAGAACAAAGTTACAAAGGTGAGTAACCGTGTTTTTCTTCTCGAGTGCTTGCTCATATCCATTCCAGTAGGTGATTCCAAGCCTTAACCTAGGCGTGGGTACGGAGTGAGAGGTCGCAGCGTGTAACACGGCAGAGCCGAAGGCTGCATCATCCTGGACTGTTGGACCAGGGCATAATGGGAGCGAAGGTGTGCACGGAGGACCAGGTTGCTACCCTGCAGATTCCTGGAGGGTACTTGCGCAAGGAACACCGTCGATGATGCTTGGGCCCTAGTAGAAGTGCGCAGTCACATTGCCCGACGGGAGACCGGTCCAGGTGTAACAGGCCCATATGCAGGACGTCACCCACGAGGAGATCCTCTGCGAGGAGACAGGCAACCCCTTAACCAGTCAGCTATGGCGACAAAAAAGCTGGGGGGATTTGCGGAAGGGCTTGGACCGTTCTAATATAAAGGCGAGCGCCCACGCACGTCTAAGGAGTGCAACTGTGCTGCCCGGCGAGACAAAATGAGGTTTCGGGAAGAATACGGGTAGGAATAATGTCCTGGTTGACATGAAAGGCGAGACAACTTTGGGGAAGGGCGGTGCGGCCTTAGTTGTACTTTGTCCCGATGAACACCGTATACGGGGGCTCTACCACGAGGGCGCGCGCTCGACACACGCGCTAGCAGAAGTGATGGCCACAGGAATGCTGTCTTGCCAGGACAAGTAGAGGAGGGAAACACGTAGCCAGTGGTTCAAACGGGGGGACATAAGACGGGACAACCCCAGGTTCAGATCTCAAGAGGGGGCTGGCGGCGGACCTGGGGTAGAGACGCTCCAGACCTTTAAGGAATTAGCCACCACGGGGTGTGAGAAGACAGAGCGGCCATCGCTCCCCGGGTGGGGTGGAGATAGCCGCTAAGTGACCCGGAGAGAGGACACGCCACCGGCCTTGCTGCATGAGCGAGCAAAGGTAATAGAGGACGATTGGGAAGGAAACATCGGCTGGGGTGGAAGTGCTCTCCGCGCACCAGCACATAAAGTGTTTCCATTTGGCCTGAGTACGTCGTCTCGTAGACAGCTTCCTACTTCCCAGAAGCACCTGCCTCACTGGGGAAGAGCAATGCAACTCGGACCTAGTCAGCCACGCAGCAGCCAGGCTGAGAGGTGCAGAGACGGAAGTCCGGGTGACCGAAAGCCGGCCGTGGTCCTGCGTGATCAGGTCCAGGTGAAGAGGCAGGGAACAGGGCTGACTACCGACAGGTCCAGCAGGAGAGAGAACCATGCTGCGGGTCCACACGGAGCATCAGAATCAAGGCCCTGTCCTGCGCACCTTCAGAAGACTTGTGAATCAATGGAAGCGGAGGGAACGCATAGAAGAGGTGCGTCGCCCAGGGAACCAGAAAGGCTTCTGCAACCGAGCCTGGTTCGCGACTTGGAAAGAGCAGAACATCGGGCACTCTCTGTTCCTGGCGGATGCGAAGAGGTCCATATGGGGATGACCCACTCTGGAAGAGCGCCAGGGCGATGTCTGGGCGAAGGGACACTTGTGGGAGCAAAAGACCAGCTGAGCAATCCGCCAGTGTATTCCGAACCCCGGGAGAAAGGAAGCAACTAGGTGAACAGAGTGGGCTATGCAAAGTCCCACACGTCATGGCCCCTGACAAAGAAGAGGAGACCTCGTACACCTGCTTGTTTACATAGTATACCGTCGTTGTGTTGTCGGTGAAAACCGAAACACAGCAACCTTGGATTGCTGACGGAACGCTTGAGAAGCCAGCCGGACCGCTCTAATTCTCGCACGTTGATTATGTAGGCGAGTTCGGGAGGAGACAGCGGCCTGGGTCTGCAGGGCACTAGGTGAGCTCCCATCCCAAGTCTGATGCGTCCGTTGTCAGGACAGCGGGGCTGGGGTGGATGGAATGGAAGCCATGCTCTCTAACATACAACAACGAGCCGCCATGGCGGCGCCACTCTAGGGGGCGACCTGCCGGCCCGCTGGAGTTGCTAGGGTAAAAGTCTTCCGACGAACGTGCACGCGTGGCGCGTACACCTACTGGAATGGATATGAGCAATCACTCGAAGAAGAATGCAAGCTCCTTGTGTCCTTCACATGGAGACCCTGTTTTGTGTGCCAAAGATGCTTCATTTTTCCTATTAATCAGTCCCCATTGGTGCTGGGGGTCCTGCAACTTGGTTTATAGTCAAGGCCATAAGTCCTTCAGTCTTGAAGCATTTCCCAAGTCACGTTTCACCTTCCTGTATGTCTCCAGGTCAATAGTGCCTATTTAGTTCTGATGGCATTTGGTCGGATTAACAATTGTCTTTTATATTCCAGTCAGAATAGGTTTCATCTCATTGTTGTGTAGCTGTTGGCTCTACACCTCCCACCCCCTGTATGTAAATAATACACATGAAATTCCATAAGAAATCAGTTTAGAGCAGAGGTGGACAAACTACAGCACATAGACTGCTTCCGGACCGTCAGACATTTTTATCCGGACCTTGAGCTCTCACTGGGGAGCAAGATTGGGGCTTGGCCCACTCCGCCCGCCTGGTGCTCCCAATGGGGAGTGGGGTCAGGGGCTTGCCTCACTCCGCCCGGCGCGCCCCAGCCCCTGACTCGCAATTCTCTTAATGAGCACCATCTTCCAGAATGCAGCGCCACACTGCACAGGCGTGACTTCACTGTGCAGTTTCTGGATTGGAACCCTGCTCCCACGTGGCAACCCCCCTTCCCCCTCCCCCCCACGCGGCAGTGCGCCCAATTCGGCCCCAAACTTGAGAGCCTCGAAGCCACTCAGGGGCCACACCCATCCCAACTAGGATGCCTCCATCAGTGGTGGTGCCTGGTGTAGCTGCCTTGTTGTCACTTCTGGCAGGGCACTGAGAAGTCCCCCGTACCGCCCCTGTAGAGCCCCCCCACTCAGCGCCACACCACATGGTCCCCCCTCCCCCCACCTTGGTAACATCCCTTATAGAGCTCCCCACATGCTATATCCCATAGAGTTCCCCTCCCCCACTGCGCATTCATGGGCCCGCCATACAATTTCCATACCCAGATGCAGCCCTCAGACCAAAAAGTTTGCCCACCCCTGGTTTAGAAGAAGAAAAAGTAAATATTATTTTTGTTTCTAAAATAAAATTAAGACTCTGAATATATATGGGACCAAATCCAGAGATCCTTACTTAAGTTTTAATTCAGTCTTTACTCAAGACCCATATATGTCATTTGGGGACTTTCCTAAGTAAGGAATAAAAAAAATATTTCAGGATAAGTCAAAGGGAGGGAGATCTTTTGTGTACAAAGGTACCATTTTCGCATGCTTGAATTACACTTTACACCAACTTTATAAAGCTGGTTCTTGTTGCATTCATTGCTACCTGTATGGAGGGAAAATTAATGAAGAGGAAACCTCCTGTATGATCAAACTGTTTTATCTTTGAGTTGTGTTACCAGGGAATAGTATAATATAAAAATTCACCAGAAAGTGAAGTTTTAAACCACTGGGAGAAGGAAATTTCATTCTTTTGCGTGTGTATTTGGTTCTAATTTCCCATTTTAAAGAATTGGCAAATACTATCAGCATATTTGAAAATAAAGAAAATATTCTTTATGGACATGCAGTCTTTTCTCTTGTCTTGGCAGCATAAGGCTAATTCCTGTTGACATTGCACACACGTGTTCCCACGTACCTTAGTATGTCTCCTTGGGCAGTGCCTCAGTTAGGATTTGGATAATATCTTTCCCAATTACATTCTACAGTAATTGTGTCTTGCTTAAATTTCAACCATTTTTCAACCAGTGTGGCTTACTATAGCTCTAAGCATTGTCACTGGATTGTGTTTAACTGGATCGTATGGCCAAGCCCCTTCCTGTGGGGTGTGGAGGTATATGCCTCTGATGAGAGCTTCCAGAAACATTGTGCCTAAGTCAGACATAATGCTTCCGGGTGCAACAGGTTGCTTGGTATCCTCGCTGCCAATTTAGTGGGTGCAGCTTACACCGATGGAGCTGACTCTCCCTGCTTTCTTTCAGAAGACTAGTGTTAATATTGGCAGCACTGAATTTAGGTAATCTGGAGAACCCTCAGGCAAAAGATTGAGTGAGGTGCCTATATCCATTTCCACCCCACCCCCCCTTCTCTCCTTATTAACTCACTTAGGACAGACACAGTCTGTCTCTTAAGATTCAGTGCTCTGTCATTAAAAGTTTCTAATTTAAAAAGAAGAATTCCCTGTGGTGTACATAACAGAAAATTAATTTTGAGGAGGTATGTGCACAGTTGATCTGTTAAGAAACACAAGGATAATTTTGTGCTGAGTCAGTGAAGGTGTCCTTGCTATTGAGATAAAATATTGCTCAGGAAATTGGAAAAGATAAACATGGAAAGCATGAAAATTAGCAGGAGGTGGAAGGTTTCACAGATTTTTCTTTGTGAAGTATTGGACACAATTGTACAATCAGTTCTAAAAATGTCTTAAAATTCTCTCAGAGCTTTGAATGATTGCAACATGCTCTTTTGTGGTGCGTTGGCAATCTTAAATGATTTTGGTTTAGGTTGGAACTTGGAACGTGTGTTTACTTTCATTGAGTAACAATGTAAAAGGGAAAGCAGACCATTTGCCCTAATGGCCAGTGAACCAAGGTATTTCTGAAAGTGTCCATTTTGAGTTACTTAAACAAAATCTTTAGTATGAAATAAATTAAAATAGTTAAATCTCTTTTGTGCAATTCTTTTTATCATTATGTTTAAAAAAAATGAGGGTACTTTTGAGGGCAGAACGTGAGGAATTCTGCTTAACTATTTGGAAGTGAATTCTCTTAAGTTAGATCTAACTATCTCCACTCCAAAGTCAGTCCATAGGATCTCCTTGCCTTAATTTTGGTGATGCATTCCCTTGTACTTTCCTCCAACATGTGTTCAGATAGAGGGTTGTCTTTCTACTGGCGGGGGGAGGTGCTCAAAGATGCCAGCTGGCTGACCCTGCTCAATTGTTTTTCCTGTACTTGGCAGGTAGAGGCAGCTTTTCTGGCTGTCTAGGATGATTTTATTTGTTTCCAGCTGGTGAATTTGTTCCCCTCCATTCTTACCTTTATTGCAAGATTAAAGTTACTGTTTTAGGCATCAGTCCTGCAATTAGAACAGTGCATGGTAGCGCCTGTCTTTGGTGCAGAGCCCCAGTAAAGTCAGTAGACTTTCATATAGGTGAAAGTGCCCCTGCACAGACCAAGTTACAGAATCGGGGCCTTAGTGGCAAAACCGTCTTCTGTTTCCTCCTCCTATGGCTCTGGGAAGGTGCTGACCTGTTTCAGTGTATTGTTTGAGGGTCCTTGGAAGCAGTTAGACTCTTCCCTTTGGTCCCTCCATGGTGCTGTGAAACAGGCATATGTTTTGTCCACTACTGTACCCAAACATTTTAGTCTGGGTCCCAGAATCTATTGATTTGAGCAATTGTCAGATTGGGCCCTGTAGATTTATTATTCCTCATTGAGGAATTGCAGGGTTAGACCCTAAAGAATTCTTAAGAATGTATGGTGTCTAGCTTTAATTTTGTGCCTGTTCTATCTATCTATATATCTATCTATCTATCTATCTATCTATCTATCTATTTATTTAAGTTGGCAGATTCCAATTACAGGGTATTTTTAGAACATAATTTAAAAGGTAATTATCTAATTTTAAATGCTCATTAGATTAAACCAAACATGACAAATACTGATGGTCATTAAACCAAAAACATGCAGTTCAGAATGAACCTGCATCTTCTAATATGAAAAAGAAACTTGCGTTTCTTGGGTTTTATTGTGGGAGGACTCTAAGTCTTTGTAGGCTGTCACTTATACCTTTTGAGTAAATGGAAAGAAAGAAGAGATCTCTGTTTTTGCTGGAGTGTCTCCTAGGGCTGCCGACTTTCTAACCACACAAAACTGAACACCCTAGCCCCCCTCTCACTATGTTCCCTCTCCCTCAGTGGCTTGCTGTTCCCCATCCTCACTCACTTTCACTGGGCTGGGGGTTGGGGTGCAGGAGAGGGTGAGGGCTCTTAACTGGAGGTGCAGGCTCTGGGGTGGGGCCAGAAATAAGGGGTTCAGGGTGTGAGAGTGGGCTCCAGGCTGGGGCAGGGAGTTGGGATGTGGGAGGGGGTGAGGGCTCCAGCTGGGGGTGCAGGCTCTGGGGTGAGGCCAGAGATGAGGGTTTAGGGTGTAGGAGGGGGTGCCAGGCTAGGGGGTGGGGTCGACGGATTCGGAGTACAGGGGGAGGCTGTGGGTTGAGGCAGGGGTTTGGGCTGTGGGAGGGGCTATAGGCTACGGTCTGGGGATGCGGGCTCTGGGGTGGGGTTGGTGATGGAGGGTTTGAGGTGCAGGAGGGGGCTCCAGGATTGGGGGTGGGGCTGAGGGATTTGGAGTGTAGGGGGAGGCTGTGGGTTGAGGAAGGAGGTTGCAGTGCAGGAGGGTGTGAAGACTCTGGGGTGGGGATGAGGGGGTCAGGGTATGGGCTGGGACTCTGGGCGGGGGCAGGGGATTGGAGTGCAGGGAGATGAGGGCTCTGGGCTGGAGATGTGGGCTCTGGGGGGGGGGCAGGGATGAGGAGTTTGGGATACAGGAAGGGGCTCCGGGTTTGGGGGAGGTCTGAGCTGGGGCAGGAGGTTGGGGCTTGGGATTGGGGTGTGGGCTTACCTTGGGTGGCACCCGGTCAGTGGCGCAGTTGGGGGCTAAGGCAGGTACCCTGCCTGTCCTGGCACTGTGCTGCGCCTCGGAAGTGGCCAGCTGCGTGTCTGGGTCCTAGGCGGGGGGCCAGGAAGCTCCATATGCTGTTCTCACCCGCAGCCACTGCCCACCCCCCAACTCCCATTGGCTGGTTCTCGCCAATGGTAGTGTGGAGCTGGTGCTCGAGGTGGGAGCAGCGCATGGTGCCCCGTGACCCTCCCCTCCTAGAAGCCAGACCTGCTGGCTGCTTCCGGTTCACAGCATGGAGCCAGAATTGGTAGGTCTAGCCTGCCTTAGTCCGGCAGCACCACTGACCACATTTTTAAGGACTCGGTTGACTCTGCTGACTGGCGCCTCCAGGGTCCCTTTTCAACCGGTGTTCTGGTTGAAAACCTGGTCACCTAGTGTCTCCCTCAAGCAAATGTGGTTTTATGATGCTAAAGATGAGGTATTTTCTGCTGAGGTCATGCAACACATGAAGTATATTTAATTATATGTCTTTTTAATGTGGCTTAATAGGAACTTGAGGAATTCCACTGCAAATTACCTATTACTTTCTTTTATGTATTTGGGGATCTGCATTAGGTATGTGACTAGTCAGTATGAGTTAGTCATTTTATTAATTTGCTGTGTAGGCCCTCCCCTATCACATGGTTGGAAAACATGCCTCCAAGGTCTGGCATCAAAACTGTCTCCTTTATGACAGTGTAAAGCACTCATGCTAGTCAACCCCTTTCCCCTTTCCTAGTAGTTTTATTTTTAACCATATTTAGTTTAAAAGGAATATTCCTTACTTTAATCAACCCTTTCTTTAATTAATTTTTTTTCTTTGTTAGAGGACTGTTAGGCAGTGCTGTCTACTGATTGCAGCAAGATACTAGGAGTCAGGTTTTCTGTCTCTGCTACTTAGCCATGGCATGTCATTGGGCAAGTTATTTAAACCCTCTGGGCCTCACATAACTGGTCTATAAAATGGATAATTATAATGCAGTTGCTAACGTAGCTCAGAGGTGGTGCTAGGCTTATATAATAAAGATGCTCCCCCACTTATGCAAGCTTATGCAAGCGGAACATCTTGCGTAAGTCATATTTTGCGTAAGTTGGGGCGCATACCCATCAATTACATGCCAAAAAAAAAAAAAAAAAAGCTTACAGAAAAAGTTCTGTAAGTGTGGGTTTGCGTAAGTTGGGTTTGCGTAACCCGGAGAGCATATTTGGAAGCACTTCTTAAACCCTCGATAAAAGGTGCTTTTCATAGCCAAAGTAGTAGTAAAAGATGAGAGACACATTTTTTTTTAAACTGTTGTTGCTGTTGTATGGGCAGTCAAGATCAGGATCTTGTGCTAGCTGCAGTGCAGACACAGAGGTGAATACACTCTTTCCAGAAGAGCTTCATTTTGTTATAGCCAGAAGTTCAGTGAATAAAGTACATACATGCATTCTGAGGAGTGCTTCTAGCCATCAGGCAAATAAAAAGCATACCATGTGGGTGGTGTTTTAGAAATCTTAGACAACTTGTAGTATCTATATTGTGGTGGTAATTCTCTAGCTCTGGCCAGAATTTGTGCGGTGCCTAGTGCAGTGTGTTCCTAGCATAAAGAAAAATACAAGCCCCGCCTCAAAGATCTTTTAATGAAATGGACAAAAATAGAGTGGGAGAATGACTATAACAAATAAGTACAGTGGTGGGTGATCACAGGACATGTCATTTTAGGGTTTCTTTTTCTGTGTAACTTTTATATGATCACTTCCTGACTGTATTGTTTTCCTAGACTATATTTTTGTGCGTAGTTCTTTTAATCTTGCCTGTTTACTTTGCTGGTCACTTTAGCTCTTGTTCACTTTCTCCTTTTTTATTGTTTTGTTTTAATTTAATTTGTTCTTCTTCCCTCTTCAAATATTGACCTTTGATACTTTATTGTTCTAGTAATTGCCAGAGGCTGGCCCTTTCAGTTGATCCTGAGCTGGGTTCAATTACAATTAATGATCCCAGCTGTGGAAGGGTCTGGAACAGGGGTGGGCAAACTTTTTGTCCCAAGGGCCACATATGGGTCTGAAAATTGTATGGTGTGCCATGAATGCTCATGAAATTGGGGGGTTGGGGTGTGGGAGCGGGTGAGGGCTTCAGCTGGGGGTGCGGGCTCTGTGGTGGGTCCAGAAATTAGGAGTTCAGTGTGTGGGAAGTGGCTCTGGGCTGAGGCAGGGAGTTGGGGTGTGTGGGCTGTGGGGTGGGGCTGAGGATCAGGGTTTGCAGTGCAGGAGGGTGCTCTGAGCTGGAACCAAGGGGTTTGGAGGGCAGGAGCAGGAACCAGGTCTGAGGCAGGGGGTTGGGGCATGGGAGGGGGTCAGGGGTGCAGGCTCCAGGTAGCACTTACCTCAAGCAGCTCCCAGAAGCAGCTACATGTCCCCCTCTCTGGCTTCTACATGGAGGCGCAGCCAGGCAGCTCTGCAGGCTACCCCATCCGCAGGCACCACCCCTGCAGCTCTCATTGGCCGTGTTTCCCGGCCAATGGGAATTGTGTGGGTGGCGCTTGGGGCATGGGCAGCGTGCGGAACCCCTTGCCAGCCCCTACAGTAGGAGCTGACGGGGCGACATGCTGCTGCTTCCAGGAGCTGCACGGAGCCAGGGTACATGTGGAGCAGGGCAAGCCCCTGACCCTGCTCCCCGGCACGAGCTAGAGGGCTGGGTAAAAATTTCTGAAGGGCCTGATATGGCCCCCAGGCCATAGTTTGCCTACCCCTGGTCTGGAAGAAGGACATAGAGAGGGAAGAGAACTCAGTGAAGGGGAAGACCCCTCTCTCTGCGTAGGCAGGCTGGAGAGAACCACGTGGAGCAGATTAAGCTACTGTGGAAGGTTCTGAGATAGGGCTGTAAGAAGCCAGGAGTCCCTAGGAGAAGCTTCCAGAGCTCCTGGGGAGGGGAGCTTGTGGGGAAGTCTTCTAGGAAGAAGGGCCTCCAGGGAAAAAGTCCTGGGAGTTCATGCTCAGCCTCAGGCACTAAGAAGAGCTCTGCAATGCTCAGGAGTAGGAATAAAGAACTTCAGTACAGCCTGAGAGGGGCAGAAAGCTCTTGTGTTGATGTGGTGGATTCTTTAGTTGGACTTCTGTTACCCTGCATGATAACTGAGGGAATGAAATCATGCTCCACATAAATTCAGTAAGTTGGTGCAGTTTTCTTTCTCTGGCTGATTTTTGTATGATATTTACTGATGCTGTGCCTATATCTTCCCTTGTATACTAAATGCTTGAGGGTGAGCCAGTGTTGCCAACCTCTAAATTGCAAAAATCACGTTAGTGGTTTTTTTCTTTGCCTTTTGGGTTTTTGAGCCTTTAGCGCAGGGGCGGGCAAACTTTTTAGCCTGAGGGCCGCATCGAGTTTCAGAAATTGCATGGAGTGCCGGTTAAGGGAGGCTATGCCTCCCCAAAGAGCCAAGCGTGTCCCAGCCCCTACCCCCTTTCTCCCCCCCACCCACTTCTCGCCCCCTGACGCCCCGCTTCCTGGACTCCTACCCCTCCAACTCCCCCTGTCCTCTGATGCCCCCTTCTGATGGCCCCCTGCCCAGCCACCTCCCACTCCCTGTCCCCTGACTACCCCCAGAAACCTCACCCTTGACTGTCCCCCTGCCACCCCATCCAATTCCCCCCCGCTTCCTGACTGCCGCCCCAGGACCTCTACACCCATTCAAACTGCCCCCTGTTCCCCACCCTCTGACCGCCTTGACCCCTATGCATATCCCCTACCCTTGCCCTCTATCCAACCCCCACCTCCCTGCTGCCTGGAGCGCTGGTGGCTGGCAGCGCTACAGCTGTGCTACCTGGTTGGAGCCAGCCATGCCACAGCGCAGCACAGAGCACCGGGTCAGGCCGGACTCTGCAGCTGTGCCAGCGGCGGGGTGAGCTGAGGCTGCAGGGGAGGGGGAATAGCAGAGGAGGGGCCGGGGGTGAGCCTCCCGGGCCAGGAGGGTACACTCAAGGCATATTTTCTGCCACCACCGGGGTTAGAAACAGCTTTCCTTTTATTATTATTATTATTTTTTTTAAGTAAGATTCTTGCCAAATACAGGATTCCAGAAGATATTGCTTTAAGAAAAGGACGCTAAAGATTGTGAGACTTGTGATAACCATGAATTAGCAATATTCAAGTTATAGTATGTTCAATATGAAGTGGTTTGCCTTCTACTGTAGGTGGGGATAAGTGTTGATCACCCTCCTTCTCTCAGGCTCTCCTTTGGCATCTGAACCAATTCCAGGCCTGTTTCTAATTCTTTTCTTATAAACAAAGTGATTTAGGACCATGCTGTTTTAGAGATTGTATCTCATTGCTTCCCACAATGTAAGTTACACACTTGATAGGCACACAACATTTGATCTTGTCTGTTGTATCTCAAAGCAACAGGAAAGAACTACTATCAATTTTTAGAGGATTTTCCCCTACCCAGGTATTTTTCAACTGAAAAAGTCAGCTTTGAATATTGGACCTACAACTGTTAGACTCTGTACAGAACACTAAGCAGTTACTGACAGTCTAGTTATATCCACTATCTGTTAAATGTTAATGCTACTTCTGCACTTTGTAATGCGTAGCATGCCCACTTTCTTGGAAAGTTTGCTACATTTTTTTATTGACACGGTTATAAGGAATGCACAAAACCTGCAATTGTCCCCACTAACTCAGCTTTGTGAAATGGATTGCCAGCCAAATTCTTTGTAGTATCCAATATCTGCTGGATGCAGTGGAGTGGGACAGGGAAACAGCTTGTGGCTTGCCAGTTCTGGGGCCGGTGGAACACTGGGCCTAGCGCACTTTAGAGCAGCCTAGGGGCTGCTTGGCAGCAGAATATATCTGGAGTGCATTAGTGCTCCTGCCTGCTGCTGTGCTGGGGATGGTGTTTTATGAGCTGGTTATATCAGCTGGGCCTTCCCCAGGGGAGCTGGGGAGACATGGCAGCCCTATGACATTAGAGCAGTGCAAGGGGACCAAATTGAACAAGAGAATCTGGCTCTGTTTGACAAAGGGTACATACCCTTAAACCTTGAATATTAGGATGAAACATAATTGAAAGTGAAACTTTTTTAGCCTTGTCTATATTTTGTTTTAAATCCTTCTCCAAATTTAGATCACAATCTAAAAATGAATACAAAGCAAATTTTATTCTGACTGGGTGAAGTTGGAAAATGAGCTTTTACTCAGTGGTAAATTGACATTGTTACAGAGTTTGATTGTTCTACATGGTGGGTAGTGGTTATGGCTGTTTCTAGTGCTGGATTGATAACTCTACTTCCAACACTGATAAGAAAACACAAATTCCAAAGTAAGAAAAACTACTCATTTGATATACAGTGCCATCACACTTTGTTAAAGGATACAGAAATAATGTGAGAAAGTGCTTTGAATTGAATACTATGAGACTTATGTCAAAATTGACTATAATCCCTTTGAGTTTTAGAGATCTCTGAGGGTCCTATTAAATTGCATGCTTGGAATCTAGACTTGGTGGAGATTCAACACTTCATAGAAACAAAAATTACTATGGAAACATGAAAAGTTTCTTAACATGTTCGCTTTCTTTGGAGGCAGGAAGGGAGATAAGAAGTGCCTTGTTTCAGCAGCCCCTTTTGACCAATTAAATATGGCATTAGTGGTTTTTTGACAAAAACCTCATCCACTTCATGACCAGATGGATTATACCCTTGATGTAGGAAAAACATTGAAGGAAGAAACAGGAATCCTCAGATTGCCAGCAAAATATTGAAGGACCCTGTAGTAATAAAAGGAGGGAAAAAATTACACATCACCTGAGAAAAGATCATTTTAAAAGAGCTTCAGAGGGTATTGTCTATGATACTGACTAGCAGCATAATTTTATTTAGTGTATTGCCCATTAGAAGCGGTTACCATCTTTTCCATTTTTAATCATGTTTATTGTAATAAATCAATGTTACAGCATAAACTGATGCTGTAGTTACTTAATTTAATTGTAATAGTCAGTAACAATTTAAGTATTACCAAGATTGGTGTCTGATTGCTTTTCTGATCAATAGTGTTTTGGAGCTGCTGTAACCTTCTATGTTCTTTTCACCAAAATGAGTAAGTTCACTTCTTGTGCCAGCAGCATCTGTGGCATGTACAGTATTCCATTCTTTCAGTTTAGTAATTAGCATTACATTTATAAAGACATTGTTTCCACTTACATCTTCTAGTAAAGAGATGCCTGGTGTAGACAGCATGGGGAGGCAGTTAGCGGACAGGAGACTAAGCTGGAAGTCAAACATGGGTTCTCTTCCCAGGTCTGTGACTGACCTTGCCTTGGCTGTGTTTCCCCTCTCACCATTTGTCTGTCTAGACCTGTAAACTCATTCAGGCTGTATTTCAGCTTGCCACCTTCAGTTCATAGGAGAGTTGGTAACTTTGTGTATGTTACAATTCATATGGATTTGTGCCACCTGCGTTTTGGGAAGGCAAATGAACCCTAAAACTACATGAATCATAGGGACTTTAACTGAAATCCAGACAGAAGTCAGTGAATTGTCCTGGGTAATGCAGTATGTCAGATGAAAATAAATCTACCTGAAACTATTTGTCAAGGAAAGGGTTCCCTCAAAAATTATCCCAAATTCCCTATAAACTGGAATTACGTTGGCTTTCAAAGAGTTATTAAGCCCTGCATGAATATCAAATTTGTATCCACGGATATAAAGCGGATATTTGTGGAGCTGCAGGTCTTTTACAGGAACCATGTTGGGCTGCTGCTTGCCCAGGCAGCTCCTCTGGACTGGCTGTACTGCCCCTAGCCCTGCTCACTGGGGCAGGCATCAGGCTGACCAGCAGCTGTCCCTGGTTGAGCTAGTGTGTGCAAGTGGCTCGCACGCTCCCAGACAGTTTCCTTTCGCCGCTGCAGTTCAGGGTAGATCCTTCAGTTCTGTGGATATCCACTTTATATCCATGGTTATCTGCATCCACGGGTACAAATTTTATATCTGCACAGGGCTCTACACATGGAATCATTTCGGGACTTTAAGATATATATATTTTTTAACTTCTAGCATTTTCTAAACAACAAAAACTTGATGGGGAAAAATTATCAGAAAACTGAATAAAAATTAAAGTAAACCTAGTAAATATGTATACTGCAATCATATTTGCTGTTCAAAAAGTTTAAACTTCATTTGATACAGGTAAAAACCAAAATATCCTCTCAACATTAGTTGAAATCTTACAGATATGATGGTTGTTGTTAAAATATTTACAAGAAATTAATGTAGTTTACTATTTGTATTTCTTTATGGCCTACAGCAGGGATAGTCAATTAGTTTTTGTCAAGGTCCAGATATTTTGGTCAAGGTTCAGTCTTTAGAGAAAATAATATTATTACTATTTTATTAAGTAAATAAAAAGATTTTGGGGTCTGTTCAAAAGGGTCTGGCAGTCCGATTTGGCCCACAATCTGCCTATTGACTACCCCGGCCTAGAGGCTCTAACAAAGATCAGGGCCTCATTGTGCTAGGCACTGTACAAACACATCATAGGACTGTCTTTCTTGTGTACTTAGTTAGCAGAGCTCTTCAGGGAAGAGAGAAAGGGTAGGAGGGCAAACTGAGTCACAGAGGTGGGAAGTGACTTGGCCAACAGCTCAGTGTAATAGAACCTAGGTCACCTGCCTCCAGGGCTAGTATCCATCTGTCATTTTGCAATATTTGTGGAGTTTCCATTGCTGTAGAGAGCCGCTGTGCAGCAAAACTAATGTAGTTCCACTGTGTGAGGGGAAAGCTGGACATAAGTAGCTGTGCAGGGTGTGAGCACCTTCTGAATGGTTCAGAACCTCTTCCATATAGGAAGCAGGGTATCCACTGCTCTGAATTTTCTCATTCTCCCTCATCCAGCAGAGGGCCACCTACATGCATTGACTACTTCAGCTGTTGAATAAAAGTGACCTCCATGGATTACTCCTCATGTGTGGCATGACCAGTTGGACCTAGCACTCAGCCTGTTGCTTCCAGTGGGCTCTAGGATCCGGATATTGGCTTATAGGAAGTGTGGAGGCAGCAAATGTAAAGATTTCAATAGCAGCCCTGTATGTGAGTGCTGTCATCACTGTGCTTTGCTGCAGTGGGGAAAGACACAATTCTTCCCATAAAAATGAAAGCAACGAAGAAGATGGATATTGTAATACAGTAACTCCTCACTTAAAATTGTTCAGGTTAATGTTGTTTCATTGATATGTTGCTGATCAATTAGGGAACATGCTTGTTTAAAGTTGTGCAGTGCTCCCTTATAATCTTGTTTGACAGCTGCCTGGTTTGTCCACTGCTTGCAGAAAGAGCAGCCCGTTGGAGCTAGCTGGTGGGGGCTTGGAACCAGGGTGGACCAGCAACCGCCCTATCAGTTCCCCATGTGGCAGCCGCCCAGCAGGCTATCAACTGCTCGGCAGCTCAGCTGTCCCTCCCCCCACTGCTGTGTGCTGCTCCTGCCCTCTGCCTTGGAGCCGGTCCTGGGAGCATCCTGCTTGCTGTGCAGGGTGCGGAGGAAGAGAGGTGTTAATGTCAGGGTGTCCCCCTCCCTCGCTCCTGTATCCCCATCTCCTGTACCTTATCTCCACAAGGGGAAGGACACTACAGGGCTCAGGACTGAGGGAGCTTGCTGGCAGCAGTGTCTGTCTCAATTTGCTAATGTACTTAGAGTGGGGTCAGCGTACTTAAAGGGGCAATGTGCGTCTGTCTCTCTCCTACATAGGGTGTATGTGTCTCTCTCTCTCTCTGCCATGGTGTCTACCCTCCCTCTGTTTGTGCTGCCTTGTAGAGTGTGAGGCTACATTAACAACAATGTGTTAACCCTTGAGAGCTCAGCCAAGTGCTATGTTTAGCAGTAATGCATTCCCTGGGAAATATCCCACCCTCTGACTTCACCACCTCAACCAAGCTTCACAATCATCATTGCTTTGTTTGTGTGTGTGTGTGTGTGTGTGTGTGT
>NC_133777.1:55672365-55686491 GCF_003597395.2 Chelonoidis abingdonii
TATCTTAGCTGTTCCTAGCACTGCACTCTTCTGGACAGAGAGCTCTGATGTTGTTCCTGGGATCTGTTGGAGCCACTCACCCAGCTTAGGAGTCACAGCCCCGAGTGCTCCTACCACCACTGGGACCACTTTGGCCTTCACTTTCCACATCCTCTCTAGTTCCTCTTTCAGGCTCTGGTACTTCTCCAGCTTCTCATATTCCTTCTTCCTGGAAGACTATATAAAAATAGTCTTTTGTCTGGCAAAAATTTTTTCCTGGAACCTAATCCTCCCCCATTTACATTAATTCTTATGGGGAAATTGGATTCGCTTAACATCATTTCACTTAAAGTAGCATGTTTCAGGAACATAAGTACAACGTTAAGCAAGGAGTTACTGTACTCAGATTTTAAAGGGGGCAAGAACTGCAGACCAGAAACACGGTTCTTATATTCCCATATAAAACAAGACATAGATTAAACAGGGTTGTATTTACAGAATAGAATATCACTACAAGGTAGATTGTTCTACTCTTACTCCCTTAAGTTGATTCAAAATGCTGCTACCAGGTTTATCTTCCTGGCTCATTGTTCTGATTGGTTCACTCCCTGTCCATTCCACATCAAACACGAGCTCCCTGGGCCAGATTTTCAACGATATTTATTTGCCAAAAGCTACAGCTAAGTATCTGGTGCAATTTTCGGAAGAGCCTAAGAAGGTTAGATGCCTGGTCCAGCTGAAATCAATGGAAATTAGGTGCTTAACCTGCTTAGGAAATCTGTACATTAATACAAGGATTTGATGACAAAGTCTAGTTAAAAATAGCATGGAGTACAAGTAAACAGCAGGAGACATGGTGTGAATGGCTAGACAGAAGTAGCGGCAGATTGACTAGAGCAGGTCTTCCTCAGAAGCATTTGAGTCATTCCTTGTAGAGGAGAAGATAGAATTATGATGCCAATTAAATCAGATGATAATGAAATTAAACTAGCTAGAGACATAAAGGGTAACAAGAAAACATTCTACAAATACATTAGAAGCAAGGGGAAGACCAAGGACAGGGTAGGCCCATTACTCAATGACGGGGGGAGAAAAACAATAATAGAAAATGTGTGAATGGCATAAGTGCAGAATGACTCTTGTTCAGTTTTCATCAAAAAGTTTAGCAGCGATTGGATGTCTAATATAGCAAACATCAGTGAAAATGAGGTAGGATTTGAGGCAAAGGTAGGGGCAGAACAAGTTAAAAATTGCATAAATAAGTTAGATGTCTTCAAGTCAGTAGGGCCTGATGAAGTACAACCTAGAATACTCAAGGAGCTGACTGAGGAGATATCTGAGTCATTAGTGATTTTCTTCAAAAATTCATAGAAGACGAGAGAGATTCCAGAGGACTGGAAAGTGGCAAATATAGTGCCCATCTATAAAAAGAGAAATAAGGACAACCTGAGGAATTAAAGACCAGACAGTTTAACCTGAGTACCTGGAAAGATAATAGAGCAAATAATTAAGCAATCGATTTGCAAACACGTAGAAGATAATAAGGTGATAAGTAACAGCATGTATTTGTCAAGCATAAATTGTGTCAAACTAACCTAATAGCTTTCTTTGACTTGGTAACAAGCCTTATGAGTTTGGGTGGGGGAGCAGCAGATGTGTTATAGCTTGACTTTAGTAAGGGGATGTCTACACTGGCAAAGTTATAGCACTGGCAGTTACAGCACCGCTTAGAGTGTGCTGAAGGGAAAATGCTGTTGTGTGTTCACACTGACAGCTGCTTACACAATAGCGTGTTCGCACTTGTGGCACTTGCAACGCTATTTGGAGCAGTGCACTCTGGGCAGTTATCCCACAGAGCATCTCTTTCTCTTTTGCCGCTAAGAGTTGTGGCAAGGTGGAGGGGGTTGTGGGGCATTCTACATCTCGTCCCAATGCCCCATGATCTATTGCTTCACATCCCAGCAATTCCTGTGCTTCTGTCCGCATTTGGTACCACCTGTCAGCGGTTTGTGTACCGCACCGCCTCTTTCAGGCTGCAGGAATGGATTCCGAACTGCTGACCAACATGCTGCTCGCTCTTACCAACTCGTCACGAGTGGCAGTGGAGTTTTTCCTTAAACTACAAAGGCAAGAGGAGTGCAAAATTGATCTTGCTACGCGAAGTAGCTATGACACGAGATTACTTGTGGCATCATGGAGGTGCTGACCACAGTGGAATGCCGCTTATGGGCTCAGGAAACAAGCACTGGGTGGTGGGGTCACATCATGATGCACAACTGGGATGAAAAGCAGTGGCTGCAGAACTTTTGCATGAGAAAAGCCACATTCATGGGACTGTGTGATGAGCTCGCCCCAGTCCCGCGGAGCAAGGGCATGAGAATGAGAGGTGCCCTGTCGCTGGAGAAGCGCATGGCGATTGCACTATGGAAGCTGGATTTACAAGTTGATTTTATTTTCAGAAAATTACCGTTAATGGGGCAAGAAACAAAGCAGCTGTGTCGAGGAACCTGCAGCAGCAGATTGTCCAGTATCTCCATTAGAGTTTCCTGGAGATCTCTGCTGGAGATGCCTGTGAAGTGAAGGAGTCTATGAACAGCCTGTTCCACTGCTCAGACTAGGCATGTGGTGGGAGACAAGTCTGCTTTCTGCAACCCTTCTACCCCCAACAAATTGCTTCGGCAATTCCCCAAATCAGATCCACTTACCAGGGGCCTTCTCTCCTGTTTGTGCTTTGCCAAGATCCAACTGCTGTGACCGGCAAGGCTCCTCCGGGGTAGAAAAGAGCTCCTGATCGCATGCATCTCTGGCTTCCTAACCATCCTCTGCCTCTGGGTCCCCCTCCCACTCTTCGTCCAAGATTTCCTCCTCCTTGCTCGGTCCACTCTTGACTGGCACGTGAGCCAATGAAATATCCACGGGGGCCTTTGCAGTGGAGGTGGGGTCACCACCGAGTATCGTGTCCAACTCTTTGTAGATCCGGCAGCTCGTGGACGCAGTACCAGAGTGGCGGTTTGCCTCCCATGCCTTCTGGTAGGAGTTCTGCAGCTCCTTCACTTTCACCCTACACTGCAATATGTCCCGATCATGGCCCCTTTCTATCCTGTATCATGACATCTGTCTGTAGGTATCATAATTCCTATGGCTGGAGTGCAGCTGTGACTGCACAGCCTCCTTTCCCCAAATGCCGATTAAAGTCTAGCAGCTTGGCGTTGCTCCAAGCGTGGGATCGCCTGGTGCGTGGAGCAGGCATGGCGACCTAGAAAGATGTGCTGAAACCACTGCACGCATCATCGAGCAAACAGGAAGGGGACTTTCAAATTTGGAAAGGAATGTATGGGGTGGGGATGATTGGTCACCTGAGGGCAGGGCAGTAGAGTTCAAACCGATGACTAAAGAGGTGAGAACAGGCATTGTGGGACACCTCCCGGAGGCCAGTCACAGTTCTATAATCACCACGGTGTCTACACTGGCACCACAGCACTGTAGCCCCGACGCAGAAGGCTGTACGCTTCTCTGGTGTGGACTCCAGCTCACACCTAGCCACTTACCCATGGCTCTTCCGGGGGAAACCAGAACTAAAAGGGCATCAGGCGTGTCTGGCAGCAAAAGGTCCGGATCCGGCATGCTACTCACCCTGACACAGTGCCCAGGGGCAGTCCTCCACTGGAAACCCAAATAGAGGGTTTAAAAGGTGTCTCACCTTTCAGATGCCAGCTGGGTCCGGTGGGGAATGGTCCGCGGCTCCCCAGTCAGGTGGGTAGTCTGTGGATCTGAGTCAAACAGCACCAAGATTGTCTTGGAAAAACGACCACGCATTGTGTTTGGATCAGAACCGCCTGAAGCCCCTTTATAAGCATGCAAGGGGGGTACCAGCAAACCGGCAGTCCCCCCCAATACAAATTTTCCAACAGCTTATATAGCATAAAACCACAATTAGTAATACATACTTCCTTGTTAACATTTTTACCATAATTGGAATACATTTTCCATAAAAGGGAAAACAGCACCAGCCAGCTTTCCTGTTGTTCACAATTTGCTCTTTGCAGTTATACGCTTCCTCTAACACTAGCAGTGGGCAATTATATTTCGCAAATCTAGTGATTACAGATAGTTCTGCTTTTGTACTTCTCCTTTATTCGGTCTCCAATAACCTGTCCCCCCCGCACCCTTTTCTGCCCTCCGCCACCCATAAGGTTAACTTAATCAAAGTGTAGGCCTGAGCCAATTTTTTTTTTCTACTACAGCTAGAACCTACTTCATCGGATGCATGAAATGAAAAATACAGGAGCAGGTGTAAATACATGAAAGGATGGGGGTTCCTTTACCAAGTGTGAGGTCAGTCTAGCAAGATAAATCAATTAACAGCAGGATACCAAGGGAGGAAAAATAACCTTTGAAGTGGTAAGAGAGTGGCCTGTCACAGACAGTTGACATGAAGGTGTGAGTAACAGTAGGGAGAAATTAGTATTGGGGAAATTGTTTAGGTTTTGTAATGACCCAACCACTCCCAGTCTGTCTTTAGGCCTACCGGTAATCCGATGGTATCCAGTTTGCAAATTAATTCCAGTTCTGCAGCTTTGAATTTGGTACCTATTACATAAAACATGCTATGACTTGGGAGTTTTTATGACATGTTTGATAACTCATTCCTGACTATTCCTCAGCTGACTTATCATGCCTACTTGCTTGCAGATATAAATGCTATACATGACCTAAACAATCAATTTTTTTAGATATATAGTGCCAACTGTCTTCAGTATTTTTTTTCCTGTGACACTTCTCATGTTTTGTAAGAATTTTCCATTCATGCAGCTGCTGTTTCTATGCAGTTTTCTTGTTGCTATGTGTGTGCACGTGTGCTTATACAATTAGTTAACTAGACATGATCGTGTTGGTGACTGAAATATCTCTGTGGTAAAAGGCATAATTTCAGAAGTAGGAGTGATGATGATCTAAATGAAATTAACTCTAAACAGGTGAAGAACAGCAAAATTCACTTCACCTGGTTTAATCAAGTCCATCAGCTTGAGACAACAATGAGGTGTGTAGTGGGACTGAGATGGGCAGCAACAGATAAATGCTTATGCTAAAAGAGGCCGGATATGAGAATTATGTAAGGTAGCTAGACACTTCAAGTCTAATAGTTTAACCCTGGTGCCATACACATCTAATGTTATCTACTTTCCTCTTGCCCTTACCAGATATGTCAAAATGATACACAGTTTACGTAAACAAATTCTGTAGTATGTTGTTGAAATCAGTATTTGGACAAGTAAAATATTTAGTTAAATGTGAACAGGCACTAGTGGAAGTTATTAATGTGCCTGTTTATAAGTGTCTGATTTTTCTCCCCCTTGTGTATAGGTTTAATTGTTTGAATACAAATTTGGCTTTCAACACTATTTGGATCCTGTTTTGATACAAATTCAGGTGGAGGGTCTCAGTAAACACCAACTTATTGATATTGCTCTGCTTTTATGAAGGTGCTTTAGTTTTTTCCTATGGGAAAAAAAGAAGCAGCGAGTTATGTATGTTAGTGCCTTATCCCACTCCCAAATTAATGGACTCCTCCCCCCCAGCTTCAATGGGAGCTTGGTCTGATCTTAAGTGAATACAGTATGCATTGAAAAAATGCCTACTTTCTCTATCTGTTGAAAAGATAATGCTAATTGCTTTATTGCTGAGGGTCATTCCATGACTCATTACTGGGAAAAGGATTTGAGAGAGGGAAACCCCATGTTTGAATCATAGAATCATAGACTTTAAGGTCAGAAGGGACCACTGTGTGAGCAAGACTCACCAGCCAGACACCCAGGAAAGAATTCTCTGTAGTAACTCAGATCCCACCCCATCTAACATCCCATCACAAGCCATTGGGCATATTTACCGCTAGTAGTCAAAGACTAATTAATTGCCAAAATTAGGCTATCCCATTATCCATTGCTTCTATAAACTTATCAAATCTTAGTCCTTATCCAGATATGTCTTTTGCCCCCAGACTTATTTGCCCTGCGAAGCTGTTCTAGAACTTCCTCCGCTGATGTTAGAATTCATCTAGTCAGTCTAAACTTCCTGATGCCAGTTTATATCCATGTTTTGGTCCACAATTGGTACTCGAGCTTAAATATCTCTCTCCCTCCCTGGTATTTATCCTCTGTATATGATAAAGAACAATAATTCTCCCTCAGCTTCTTTGGTTAGGCAAACAAGCACAGCTCTTGAGTCTCCTTCATATAGCAGTTTTCCATCTTGGATCATGCTACTAGCCCTTCTCTGACCTGTTCCAGTTTGAGATTCATCCTTCTTGGAACATGTTGGAGACAGAATGGCACACAGTATCCAGATGAGGTCTCACAGTGCCTTGTATAGTGTACTAACACCTCCTTATCTACTGGAATACTCGCCTGATTTATCCCACAGACTCATTAGCTTTTTCCAGTTGAGCGAGGCACTATGATCATATCCAACTCCCTCTCGCTGTACTTCCAACTGATCCTCCCAGTGTATAACAATGTTCTTGTGTTAATCCCCTAAATGCGTGCTGCACTTTTCACTTTAAATTTCATCCTTGAAGCGAGAAATTTTAAGATTGATTTAAGCCTGAGGCTAGTATAAACACAGTATGGAATATATTCCCATGTTGCTCGTTCTTCTTTCAGTATTGAAGAGATTATTTATTTAAAATGTTGGTTGCCTAAATGTTAACAAGTGTTTTTTTTTAATACAAATGTGTATTGAATATGCTTAAAACCCTATAAAACCTGTGTGTCCTCTGCAAATCCAATAAGACAATAAATACAAGTCAGTTCCTACATTACTCCTGAGGGATTTGGTCCAAAATATAAAAAAAAAATCTGTGCACAATATTTTAAAATTCTGCAAAATTCTGCATATTTTATTTGTCAAAATAACACAATATAATTATGCTAGTTTGAATTATTTTGGTAATTTATTTCAAAATAACTGTCAACAATTTATTGTTATCCTGTAACAATACAGACAACAAAAGATTCAGAATTTTTTTTTTGACAAATAGATTCCTTATTAGCCATATTAATACAGACCTTGGAGTAATAATTCATTTAAACTACAATACAGAAACTTATTTCCTGCAACCCTCAGAAGCTGTGCAAAGGCTTAGGGAAGTTAGGGGTAACGGAGGAGCTGCAGGAGAGGGAAGGAGCCTGGGAGTGAACCTGGAGGATTGTTGGGTGTGGGTGGGAACAGTATGGAACAGTTTTTTGCAGGGGGAGGGATTGTTAGAGTTGGGGAGCCTCCCCTCATGCAGACCCTGCCTGACCCCCTAGCCTCTCCCATTCAGTCAGGCACATCTGTCCCTATGTTTCCCTGCAGCCCCCTTCTTCCTGTCCCCATGTGGCCTGGCAGCCCCACTGTCATTCAGCCCTTGGCTCAGTGTTGCCACCCCATTAGCTCCTGTGCCCATGCCCCACTCTGTTCCTCCCACTAACCCTTCTGAAACCCAGTTTGTGTAACCCCTCCAGCAGCCCTGTATGCCTCAATCTATTCGTCTCCCTCATATTCTGTGCCTCCTCACCTAGTCCTGCAGTGAGGAAGGCCGCCTCTTACCCCCATGTGAATCCAGCTGCTCTCTCTTCTGGTGCCACAGCAGCCTCTGGTTGATAAAATGTATAATTGCAGCATCTCTCCAGCAGAATGTATGTTCTGCAGGGGACATGAATTGTGTTGAATGCATGTTCTGCGGGGAACAGTGCTACAGAATTCCCCTCAGAGTACCATATATAAATACTCTCACAGAACCACCACCACCGCCAGAAAACAAATGGTGTTGAAATTACTCATTATCTTCCACATAGAAAATATACTGTACAGGAAAAGTCTAATACAAAGTTGCAGAATTACCTGTCTAGGTGAAAGTGTTACCTTCTTTTGAGTTTCATGACTTCTATAACTATTTTCATCACTGATTTTCTCTTATTTTATGTTGTTATTGTTTATGTATATACTAATGGGTCAGTTTCTGATCATTGTTACAGCTGTGGGCATTTAGCACAACTCCATTGACTTAACCTTTGACTACATTGAGTGAGTGTAGTTTTGATAGTATAGTTTAGGAGACTGTTGTGTTTTTTTTTGTTGTTGTTTTTTTTTTAAGTAGCTGTTTTATACCAAATTAAAAGTACCAGTTTCATTGTTTCCCATTAGCATCACTCTGATCCCTGCTGACATTTTTCTGAAAGAGTTTTCTTCTTCTTCCTTACAGTAATTGCTTAGAAATGATTGTCACCTAAGAAGTTGGCTATGGCAAACAGGAAACATCAAAGCACTACAGCCAGCATGCTGGATCACCGGGTGATACCTTGCCCTACTTCATCTCACCACAGGGAGCCGGAAAGTGAGGAAAATGACCTGCGTAGTGAAGATTACATAGCAAAGGAGGCAGAGCTAACAGCTGTCAGAGAAGGTAGTCCTACTCCTGTGGAACATGAGTGCAATGATAACAGTGGCGATGGCGATTCCAGCTCTGATTATGTGAATAATACCTCTGAAGAGGAGGACTATGATGAAGGCTTGCCAGAGGAAGAGGAAGGGATCACATACTACATTAGGTATTGTCCAGAGGATGACAGTTATCTGGAAGGAATGGACTGCAATGGGGAAGAGTATGTTCCTCATGAAGAACACCAAGTTGAAACTGATGAATGTCAAGAAGCTGTGGAAGAAGAATGGACAGAAGCTAACATCCAGCACCATGATGAAAGTGAAGTGACAGAAGGGCAAGAATACCAAGATAACTGTGTTCAGATTTTGGAGGATGAAGTATCTTCTCTGGAGATTCAAGACCAAGAAGAAAACATACAATACTGTCAAAATGAAGAAAGCTATCAGGACTATTATCCACCAGAAGCTAATGGAAACAGTCATAGGATGTCGCCCTACCGTTTGAGGAAAGAAGATGCTGAGTTGGAAGAGCAGGAAGAAGACATTGACCAGATTGTAGCGGAGATTAAAATGAGCATGAGTATGAGCAGCATTAACAGCACAACAGAAATGAGCCCTGAGCATGTCGGGACTGAAAATGTGCAAAGTGACTGTAAGGAGACTTGTCCTAAAGGTGATGCTGGTCATGAAGGGAGGCCAAAGTCATTGAATATTCCACCCGCTTCAAAGCATGTTGGAGATATGCCTAGAGGTATTAAAACAAAGTCAAGAACTCCAGAAGACAGACAGAAATGGCTGCAAGAACAGGTATGAGGCACTATTTTTTTAATAAGAAAACTATTTATCATATAGATCAGAGGTTCTCAAACTATGGTCTACGAGATCCATTCAGCAGGTCCAGGGATAGTTCCCTCTAAGGTTTGCGCTTGGGGGGCTGCACATGAGAGAATGAAGGGCCGCCCACCTAATTAATGCAGCTGCACAAGCCTGGCTCCACTAATTAGGTGCCTGGACCCTGGAGAAGAAGCACATGTAAGGTGAGACGGTGACCTTGGGGGATATAGGAAGTAGGTAGGAGGGGCCAGTGGGGTGAGAAGAGGGGGTGGGGAGAATTTGGAAGGTGCTGGGCTTGCGGCAGCCATAGCAAGAGACAACTTTCTCCAGCTCCAGGGGAGAGACAGTGCTCCTTCCCAGCCTCAGCTCTGTGGCTTCTGTGGCAGGGGAGATACCCCCCCCCTCCTTTCCAGCCCCAGCTCAGGGGCTGCCATGGCATGAGGAGAGAGGGAGAAATCTCTCTCCATCCCATCCTCAGCTTGGGGGCTGCTGCGGCATGGGGGAGAGGGCCCATCCATCGCATTTGAAAGATAAGACTACTGATATTAAAATTTGTGTGCTTTTATTTGTAGAACAAAAGAAATTTAATTAAGGGTTTTTTATATAGCACTTTTATCCAAAGCTCTTTACAATAGATAGCTAACGTACAAACAACATTTGGAAAGATCATTAAGTGGTCCGCCGAGACCCTCTGCAATTTTCAAGTGGTCTACAAAAAAAAGTTTGAGAACCACTGTGAATGTAACTTCTTGGAGGCATTATGCAAATGGCATGTCACTAAATTGTGTCTCTCAAAAATAGATGAAAGCAAATTTAAAGTAATATTTGTTCTGCGTTATAGTCTTAACTCTATATGTACACTATTCAGTAAATTGAATTTCTTAGAAAATTGGTCTAGATAAGGTCCATGTGGGTAAATAAGAAGTATTATTAGAAAACTGGTTTTTTTGTACAGTGACCAGACCTCTTTGGAAAGATTGGCATGTTGTCTTTAAATAAGTTACCAGACACATCAAGCAAAATAGTCTGGCCAGATGTAGATACATCAAGTTTTTTCATTATGATTTTTTCATATGTCGATGGCATGCCAGCAGTGAGGTCAGAACGGAGGGCAGAACAGAGAAGTAGTTAATGAAATTAGTTTTGGTGAAGGGCTGGTTAGTGTTCTAATGGTTGCTTTTCAGTCTTTTTTGCTTTCTTGTCTCTAGAACCTGAATGTGGGTAAAGGGAGAGTGAATTGTAGGTCATGTCATAATCAACCACAGTAGCTGGTACTATAGTCTCGTTCTTGGCTAACAGGCCTCCATGCACCATAACAATATTTGTTTTGTGGAGGGGGACTAAAAGTAATGTAAAAATTGGCCTTTAATGAACAAATGTACTGAAGCCTTGTGACTGGATTGCCCTGCCCTATGTTTAATGTTAGCCAAAAGCAAGTTACAGTTCTGTCTGGATGGGGAAAAGCTCATGCTGGAACAGACAGTCTTGACATTAGCTCACTGTACTCAAAAAAACAAATGCACAAATGTTTACTGTCTACTAACATTTGAGGACAATGGATACTGAAAACTGTTAGGGTGGCCTTGCAAGCTTGCTCATTTGACTGAGTTATTACCATGTTTCAAAACTGTAAGATGTTGGAAATAAGAAAGTATCATTCCTATTTTGGGATTTACAAGTTGATTTTATTTTCAGAAAATTGTGACATAAAAAGAATAAACCAGGTCTGTTGAATCAATGAATGAAGCCAACTTAATATACAGTATTCCTTTTACAATGAGCAATTCTGATGTGCCAATGAGATTTTCTTTGAAAAAGGTGTAAGGATGGTATATTCAAGTGGAAAGGTGAAATAGTTTCATTTTACAGTGAGAAAAATCCTTTCAAAAAACAAAATCTCACAAGTAGACGGGCATTAAGAACTAATTCCAGTGCAGTAATGTGATCCCTTTTCTGTTCCTGTGCTGAGTATTGGACAGAAGATGTGAGAATCAGGCTCAAAACTTTCAAGACTCTGGTATTTAAAAAACAAAACAAAACTAAGTGATGCTGTTTGTTTTTCTTAAAGGGACTTATGATTCTTTTAAAAAAATTATTTTGTATTATTTACTTAGCTTACATTTTTTAATATTGTGTTTCTGCTTCTCTCTCTGTAGGAGCCAGAATCTATAATTACAGAACCCTGAATATATAGCTAAGTATTTGTTTATGGTGAACAGAGAGCATATATTTAAATGACTGCCTAATATATATGCTTGAATAAGTTGTTTTTTTTTAAATAACAATTTTAATTTAAAGTTCTTTATTACACTTCAAAAGTATATAAGTGTTCAGTTTCACCTTCATTGAAGTTATCAGTATGGAAAATCATAATATTGAATTAAGTATTCTCTGGTTAATTATTTAACTAAAACTAAATTAACATAAATGATTCCACTAAACACTGTGAAATTGTGCAACCATATTAACGTTGAGTGACACTTCTCACATAAGCGCTGCTAACCGATATCACTAAGAGTTGCACAATCTGGTCATTAATGGGGGGAGAATAATAACTGGACAAGATTAAAAATGTCTGATTAGATTATTTTGTAGTCAAATGACAAAAAATTCATGTCACATGGCCCAGTTCTTATGTAGGCGATTCTTCCATTGCTGCTATTGAGAATATTGCCTGAGTAAAGACTGCATGATTGGGCTGTATAGTCTTTCAAAGCATGATGTCAAGAAGAGCTCATGAATAAGAAAATTACTGAATTCCTGGTTTGAATATGAGATTGTGAGCCCCATTGTACGCATATTAATCATGTCAGATTACTAACAAGTGGGAGCTTTGGAATGCCAGAAAATTGATGTTATAATTACCTCTGCTGTGAAAATACACAAAGAGGGGCTGCCTGTCTGAGCTTTAACTTAGTGCTATTTCTATTCACGACTGGGATCGGTGCACTGAAACCTTCCCGTGTAGTAATGGAGATTGCGCTGCGGTTATTGATACCATGTCTCATGTAGCAGTAATATGTTGTTCAGTGCTTTTCCAAATCACTTCTCAGAAAAAACTATTGTCAAGAGAATGACTATAGACAGGTACACGGCACTAGCACTCACAGTATTTACTTGATGCTGTATCTTTCTATTCAAGTATTAGGCTATGTCTACACTGTTCAGTCTTTAGTGACAGGGTTGTGTCACCATAGCTGTGCCGCTGAAAGTCATGCAGTGCAGCTGCTGTTCGTCGGCTCTCCTGCTGACAAAAATCTTCCACCCCCAACTAGCAGCATTTGCGTTGTCGGCAGGAGAGCACTCCTGCCCACAACGCACTGTTCACACTGTCACTTGTCACCGCAAAACTTTTGTCTTTTAGGGGTGTGGGGGGACGGTTAACACCTCTGAAACATAAAGGTTTTGTCATTCAGTTGCCAGTGTAGACCTAGCCTTAGCCAGGAGAAAGCAGATTAGGATTTCTGGCCAGATATAGAGTGATAAAGGGGTCCACTTCAGCTAAGAATGAAGTGATAAGTGCTTGGGGAGTGACAGAGTCAAGGGACACTTTTCATTTGCAGCAGAAGAGGTAGTCATAGAGGCAAAGCCATTCCTATTGAGGACAAAGCTGACGGGGTTTCACTGAGAACAGAGGGTATCAAGGCCATTAGAGCAGAAATGTGTGGTGTAGCATTCATTATGGTAATACAAACCCTCACAGAAAGGAAAGATGGGAGCAACACTTTGCAAGGACATAAAGGCAGGGTTAAAAAGCAAATCAGTGTATAGTTGACTAAATAAAACTTGGTGTTCAGAATTTGAATGTTTACCACTATAAACCTTTGGCCATATCTTGCAGTGTACTATGCACCAATTGCATATATTGATCACCTTCAATTCCAATTAAAGTCAAGGAGAAATAGGATCAGGCTTCCTGCAGGGATTTGTGAGAGTATAAATGTTCTGAAGTGCTGCATTGGTATTGGTATTGTCAGTTCTCAAGTGCCATTTTAGGACTCTGTCCTGCAAAGGGACCTTTGTAGGTGGGCCCTGAACACCGACACTGAGCCTCAGTGACTTAATTGGGGAATCAGACAGGCATAAGGACCTGGCCATGTGGATTATTTTGCAGGCTCATTATTTAAAATATTTATTTATATTAAATATTTAGAGAAATGTTTAGTTTTTTTAAGTAGACCTGTGCCTTACTTGCTTATGAAAATGTCATGGCTATTATCATAATGACAGGGAATAATTACAGGTGTGCTGTCACATAGTGTAAACTCCAAGTTGTCTTGCCATAAAAACTTCTAAATCATCAGGTGATATGTATTGCATGCTAAACATGTATTTATTTATTTCTATTTTATTTGATTTTTTTGTATTATATCTTGCGTACTAAAAGTTTTTCAATAATTAGGAAAAAGTTACCTTGTGTTGCACAGTCCAAAAGTGTAACCATAGTGTTATAGAGGTCTAGTAAGTGGATATGGAGTACCTTTCAGCCCCCTCATGATAGGTTCCAATCTTGTCAGGGTCAGCTTACGAGGTGGAAGAGGTGGATGAGGCTTTTTTTAAACAACTAGCAAAATCATCCAAAGCCCAAGATTTAGTGGTGATGGTGGACTTCAACTATCCAGATATATGTTGGGAAAATAACACCGCAGGGCACAGACTGTCCATAAGTTCTTGGACAGCATTGCAGACAACTTTTTATTTCAGAAGGTTGAAAAAGCTACTACGGGGAAGCTGTTCTAGACCTGATTTTAACAAACAGGGAGGAACTTGTTGAGAATTTGAAAGTAGAAGGAAGCTTGGGTGAAAGTGATCATGAAATCGTAGAGTTTGCAATTCTAAGGAAGGGTAGAAGGGAGTACAGCAAAATAGAGACCATGGATTTCAGGAAGGCA
>NC_133777.1:55688602-55706591 GCF_003597395.2 Chelonoidis abingdonii
AGGTTAGATAAATGTCTATCAGGGATGGTCTAGACAGTATTTGGTCCTGCCATGAGGGCAGGGGACTGGACTCGATGACCTCTCGAGGTCCCTTCCAGTCCTAGAGTCTATGAATCTATATCTTCTAGGTGCTTTTGCTCAAACCAAAGTTGTATGTAAACTTTGACAATCCCTTTTGATAATGACCAAACTGGAAATGACTAGTTAGTTCATATATGTCACATACATATTCTGCTATCTGTACAGTTTGTATATTCAGTGAATGGTAATTCTGACATGAAATTTCATATTATGCTTTCCAGTAACAACTTTAACACTGACCACAGCACATACTTACACATTCTTCAAAATGTACAGTACTAATTACACATATACTCTGCATAGTCCAAGATAAACATTAACGAGTCATATACATGTTTTAAGAGTTGGAAATGGAAATGGCAAAAGTGGTGAGAAAATTAATTTTATTTTCAAGTTGTGAGTGGCTATGTTTGTCATCCGATAGATGCTTGCAGTGTCCACTGGCTTCAGTGGGATTTATGTATGTATGTCTGAGGGCACTGAACAATCAACATGGAAAACAAACAAACCATAACACAGTAGATGACGCTGTCTCTTGTAATGGTGTAACTCAATGGGCCAACTGCTGCTCATAGAGATTCATGACACCCATTCAGGTCAGTGGGACATGTGAGCAAGTCTGAGCTCAAAATGTGGGTTTATCTCTGTTACATGCATTACGTACATCTGTCAAAAAAGCAGAAATTGGCTTGCATCAGGGAAACCTTCTCCTATGGGGAATCTTGACTGCATTTAAAACTTACTGGTTTTCATATGTATAGAGTCACTGTGGAGCAATTCCTCTCCCCCCATATTATCAGTAGGAAGATACTTATTTTGTATAATTTCAGAAATGCATGAAAACTATAGAAGTTTTTAACACTGAATATTTTATTTTTAAACGTGCGAACAACCTCCAGATCATGAATGTTTTTTTTTATATTTGACATCTCTGAGATCATTAATTTAGCTGCCACATATAAAAGTTGCCACAAATCTAGATTTTCTTTCTTTTTGGTTCATAATTTAATGTTCTATTTTATAAGAATCAACTTTACACACACATAAGTTAGAGATGGTCAGAAGCTCTGGTAACGACAGTGCACTGAGCTCAATTAGACACTTTTTGTGGGTGAACAATTATGACTTAAATCAAGTATCTCTCATAAAGGAAAGCACTGGGGGAACTGAATGGCTTGTGGGACTGGTAATGTTAATGTGCAGTTTGGAAAATTAAACTATTACAGGACTTTTTGGAAAAAATACTTTGAACTATCTGCAGCCTACAGTTTGGAAGCCACTGCAAATGAAATCAAACTGTAACCTGAAGCAGAAGAGGTTGCTGCAAAATCTGCAACCTCCAAAAGTTGCTAATATGGCTTAGCTATAAAATCTTTGCTGCTTGCTCTTGTACATTAATAAACAGCCCATTCAAACTGAAGCTTAGCCTCAGTCTTGTTTAATACTGCACTTACTGTAGGACCTGCCCTCTTCTTCTTGCAAGGCATTCCTTGTGTGGCTGACATCAGCTAGGCCCAGCCTGTTCCCCTCTGACCAGAAGCTCAGTCTCTGCTCATAGTTAAGAGCTTCTCTTAGGGCTTGTCTACATTGGCAATTTGCAACGCTGCAACTTTCTTGCTCAGGGGTGTGAAAAAACACCCCCTGAGCACAGCAAGTTGCAGCGCTGTAAAGTGCCAATGTAGACTACGCAACAGCACTGGGAGCCGCGTTCCCAGCGCTGGTAGCTACGCCCCTCGTGGAGGTGGGTTTTTTTAGCTGTCTCTCAGCGCTGCTTTGCAACCACACGAGGCATATTAAAGCATTGCCGTGGCAGTGCTTTAGCGCTGCCAGTGCAGACTAGCTCTTAGTTTCCGCGATCACTGCCTGCCTGTGCTTAAGTATACAGAGCACATCTGTGTAGAATGAGGGAGTTATGTTTATAATTTTTTATAAATACCATATGTACATCAGTTTAACTGTTTGATCTGCCTTCGTGCATAAGGCTAAATCAAAGGATACTGTAAGGGAAGGAACTTGTCAAGAAACAAAACAATGGCAAAGATAAGGGACTGTAATAGAGAATGTGAAGGTACCTTAGGGAAACAATAGAAGAGGGGCTATTAATTGGGGAAAGTCACCAGACTGGTGCTCCCTACACTGGCAAAGGTCACGCTTCCTAAGCTAAAACTGGGGTCAGAGAGTATACTAAAACCCAGGCTTCGATTTAAATCATGATTTAAATCACTGGTCAGGAGGACTCGATTTAATCATGGATTTCTACATAAAATCTTTTTGGTTGTTATTACCTCAATACATACTCTTCACAACTCAGAGATAGATGTAGGTTTCATTTTTAGAAGGTATACACTATACATTTTAAAAGTGATTTATTTTGAAAATTTTTCAGATTAGTTTTACAGCTATATCAGAAAATGAATGATTGTTTGGTTATTTCATGTACCAAAGGTAATTGAAGCAGATATTTATGAAGTCACTGGGAGGTGAACTATCTCAGATTCAACAAGTTAATCATTAATATTTGGAGGATTTCTTGCCATGCTGTATTAGGAAGAGAACATTACCAGACAGATATTTCAATTGTTTTATTTAACTAAAACAACGACGTTATGTATTCTGTAATTTTTTCTTCAACAGCAAACATATTATATTTTAACAAAACAAGCATGTGCATTTTAAATTTGATTAAACATTCAAGTTTTTTAAAATGTTTGTTTTTGTTAAAATTATTTTAAACTAAAATAGTTAAATGAAATATATATATTTTAAAAAATGAAAATTAAATAGACTGTCAGCCAGGTCAACATGAGAAATTTAAAATATTTAACTTGTGCAGCTAACTCAGTCATCTTCACCTTCATTTTCTTTTTTGTTCATAATCTGGGGAAAAAACCCAAGCTATCCTGCTTTTTCAGGTCCCAAACGATTTCTCAATTTGGAATGAATTAGTCCAAAGGAAGAAAATATTCTTCCTACGCCAACAGAAGAAGCTACTGCTGTTTAACATGAGATTACCACTTCAACAGACTCTGAATCCAAGTGTTTAAGTGACTTCCACCAGTTCACTGGTGTGACTTTCTTTAAAACATCATCAGCAAACATATATTTCTTGAATGGTTCTTATACCCAATCTGGGTCTGTTCTATGGCCTGCTGCCATTATAGGTTTTCCCTTCTAGTGAGAGAATGGTATGGTAGATCTCAAATCAATAAAGGCTACACTTAGAAAGACCTCAAGACTTCTGGAATATGCTGCTCAAATAGTTTCACTTTTGTTTCCCCTGCTTGTCCCTCCTGTCTCACATTTATTTCCAGATTTCTTCTCCTTGTCCAGATCTATTCTGCCCCCAACTATTTTCTATTCATTGAACTTTTTGAAACTTTGCACTTTTAGAGAGAGGTAAGAGATTGACTCTGTGTACACAAATTTGCAGAGGGACAATAGGGCTCAGGTCTGTTATTTCTCACCTCTCTCTCTATTTATTTATTTATTTATTTATTTTAAAACATTTTTGCTGTTAACAAGCATATCATCTCTGGAGATACAAATCCACAGTTTGAGAACTGCAAAACTAAACATCTCTGATGGTATTTTCTAGACTGAGCACTGAATCCCAGTGGGTAGATAGAAAGATTAACCTAAATAATCTATACAGAAGCCCCTGGGACCCCATAAGATTGGGTCCCTAATCCAAGAACTACTGGAACTCATTTACAAAACTTTTCTTAAACATTACATGAATATATAATCTCACACTATAGAATTAGAATTTATAAGCCCTATTCCATGATGAGACATCATAGCTCAAAGATATATCTTTATCTTTAGATAGGTTTTTTCCTTATAAAGCATTTTATCAAAAAATCTGATTTTTTTTTTTAAATCATTGATTTTTATCCACCCTGCTAAAACCTTAAAGATGCTAGTCTAGGCAGGAAAGGGAGGGGGATGACTGAATAGTTAACCCACTGGCTGAAAGAGTCACGGGGAGCATGCTGCATCAGGACTGTCTGCTTCCTCCTGCCAGAGATGGGGGTTAGCTGGGTTAAGAAAGAACTTGCAAATTTTTGCAAAGAAAGATTAGGTTGTAGGTTAGGAGAAGTGTACAAAAAAGGCATCTTACCTTTGTAACACTGGGTGGATGAATAATGTTTTATTTGGAAGAACCTGTTTTTGTGTCACTTTAATCAGCCAATGTCTCAGATTCTTGGAGGAAAAGAGTGCCAAACACAGCTGTTGTGTTAACACAATTGGGAAATGGGACCTATTGCCTAGCGATCCAGTCCCAGAGTGGTTGAACTGCATCATTCACCTCTGTGAGAAAGGTGCAGGGAGCTAAGCCTATCACTTGAGAGTGCACTTGAGTGGGACCAAAAATGATCTCAGGCACAGTGCGCCAGTAATATTAACCATGGGTTTAGGGGCTTAAGGGGAGATGCTAACTGTGACAGGGCAGTTTGCAATTAACAAAAAAGAGCAATAAGAATATTACTAAAGATAAAGCAAGAGGGAAAGTGGTTTATAACTTTTTGGGTAGGGAAGGAAGGGAGAAGAAAAGGACAGGTAAGGAAAATGAGTTACAAACAGCTCCCTAAAAAGCAGTTAGTGGACATGTGCAGAAAAACAGGGATTTACCCTAAACAGCTTTAAAAAGTCTGAGGGGGTTGAGCTGTTGTATTCGGATGACCAGAGAAGGAATTATATCCCAGCAGCAGGGAAGGCCTTGAGGGAAGCCGCCAGAATGTCGCACAGATGCCAAGGGGGACAGTGATCAGTATAAAGCAGCAGGACCGTAGAAGTCCAAAGAGGGTGAGTTCCTAGTGGCAAGTGTGGAGGAGGACAACCAGTGTGTGTAGGAGTCAGAGCAGCACGTGGACCCCATTCAGACCTGATTCCCTGGGTCAAGAACTGGCACAGTAAAACTGTAGCTGGAAAGGGAGAAACTTCAGTTTGAAAGAAAGAAGCTTGCAGACTGGGACAGATGACACAGGCATGATCTGGAGATTGGACCTCTTGTACCTCAATTTTTCAGTGACTCACTAAGCAGGAGCAGAACATGGAATGACAATTCCACAGGGGGCATAGATGCTAAATTGTTGCCCTGTTTAAAGAAGAAAGAGGCTATAGTGATGCTGATCTTACTTCATTTGAGAAGGCTTGTGATTTGAGCCAGCTCTGCTCCTTAAATTGGACCTGATCCTTGAGGTCTAGAGGAAAGATTTTGGGGGGGGGGGTGCCAAAGCACAAAGGTGTAACCTATATGGAGGTAGCAAACCAGATGAAGGGCTGTGTGCATGCAAATAGGGCAGTGTGCGTGCCAGTCACTGCCACAGATGCAATGTATGACTTTGTCAGGTTAGAACAGATGGAGAGACATGAGGGTGCTCATCAGGGGTGGGAAGTGAGCAAACTCAAGCCATGGGAAGTTAGAGCTCCAAGCTGACCCTCAAAGAAAGGTCTCAAGCAACTGAGGTGTTATACCTGTCAGGGGATGGGGCACAAGTGAATAAGCTGTCAAGTGACCATGAATCAAGGAGCTGACACTTCACCATGGCAGATTAACTTTCTGGCAGCCCAGCCAGAGGGAGGCTATGACACTATCCCGTGGTGCATCAGGCTAACTGTGAGTGCAGCTACAGAGGGGATGTACAGTACATGTGTCTTGTATGCTGGAGACCACCGTACAGCCAATGGGGAGACATTGTTGAGCTGATAAGACACTAGCACATTTGACAGTTTATTCAAACTCCATTCAGACCCAGCAAGTGCTGACAAACTGGTGTGGGTGAAGAGGGGGATTGCCTGTGGTGAACCCCACTGGCGTGCCGATGATGACCGAAGTTCTGATGCACACCAAAGAAGGTTCTGGGATCCTGACAGTGGGATTTTTGGAGGATATTCCTTTTGATGTGGTGTTGGCAAATAATGTAATGGGTTTCAGCCAAACAGGCTCAGAAGCAATCCCACTCAATCCAGATCCCATGGCCAAGGGCTCACTGCCTCTCTTACTAGGGAAGAGGCAGTGCTGAGCACGGTTGTGGCCACAACTCTATCTGGAAGTGAGGAAATTGAGGCACAGCTGGAAAGTTCTGTAAGCCAAAATCTCTCTGGGAGAAGGGGCATCAAGCCTGGTAAAGAATACTGGCAAACTATGGTACCTGCTCAAAGGTGGGAAAAGCTCCAGCTAAGTGTAAAGCAATTGTTTGTAGGGATGTAGAGAAAGCAGTGGCTGAGAGGGTAGGGGGAGTTCTTGGACCACTGTCAATATGTACATGACTCTGAGAGGCTAAGGGAGGAAACACTGCTTGTGTATCTGCAGCAGGTGGGAAGAAGGGAACTTGGCTTTGAGGAAGATGGGGAGATTCTATTCTCCCAAGGTATAGGATCTCTCATCTATCAGAGGCACTGTGGGGCTGAGGCCCACTCTACAGCCCAGAGATCCAACCTAAGAGTTGTGGGATCACTTGGTTCCACCAAGAGTAAGGTGCAGAAAGTCAGGCCTGTCACCTGAGGGGTGCACTTGGGAGGGGCTGAAAGAGGTCAGAAGTGCATCCGGTAAGTTACAGATCTTTGACTTCTCATCCCCACTGTTGTGCCTGGAAAGCTAAGGGCCTGAAGGAACGTAACAGTTGGAGTGCTAGATGGGGCTGTATGTTCTGTAATTCTCTCCACCTCACCTCTTTTCATTAATTTGCAATTTACAAATAACAAATTTATTCTCTCTCCCGAGATCTAGAAATGAAAATATAACTGCTCGAATAACGAATAAAAGGCAAAACTTCTTCTAGTGTACTATATCCCCATCCCTCACCCCATGTTCTTTTGTAAAAACAATGCTATGCCCAGGCTTCTATTGAAAAAAACCAACCCTCAGTGGGATGAAATTCCTTCTCATTTCCATCTCAGCTTTGTGCTTATATCAGGAGTATGCTGCTGTGCTGCACATGCTATGGAAGTCTTTATTAGTCTGGCTAAAATATTTGCTGTTGCTCATTCACTTTGCTTGGCTTCAGTAAATTCCACACCGCTTCGCTACAGCAGACAATATGGCTGGTGGTGTCATACAGAATTGGAAGTCTGAATATTTTTTTTCAATTGTGAGCTCTCTCCAACATTCTTAGGTGTGCAAGCCATCATTTTTCACCTCTGCTTACTTCCCATCAGATGTTAGTTGGATATTTTAGAAGCCAACCATGCCAATAATCTGATTTGCCATCAATTCAGAGTCTCAACAAAGAAGCATTAGATGAGAACATGTTCATCAAAAATACACTGGGGCAAGAGTACAAGTGGAGGATATTTTTTAAAATGAACCAAAATGGTTGTTCAGCTTCTGATTTCTGTCTGGATTGGGTAAATTCTACAATTTACTTTGGTCAGAGACATGTAGGATAAAATTTCAAAAAAAGGGGAGCATTCTTTCAATTCTTATGAAAATCATGAATGACCAGATATTCCCGTTTCCAAGGTAAGAGTTTCCTTCTATGAAATAATACCGTTCTTTGACATTTCCATCATTTTCATCATACTCCTGCCTATAAACAGCACTTCTGGGTATGCTGCCTGAGTTGTGGCTTTTCAGTAAGAGCTGCCTGACAACAGAAAATAGAAAAATCAATGTCTTACCCAACGTAATAAAATACCTACAAAAACTGAGGTCATAAGTAGCTGTCGACACAACATCAAAACCTGCCTATTTAATCCACGCTATTAATGGTAGTTCTTAGTTTTCTTTTTTAAGTAAGATGACCTTTGCTTAGAGAGACTATTCAACAGAGGCGTGGAAGTACTCAAAATGAATAAGGAAGCAAAAAGAGAGAGAAAGGAAAGCTATTTCAATGAAATCACTTAAACATGGGTTTTTGCAATCATTTTTATCTAGATTAACAGAAATGTAAAGAAATTATACTTCAGGGAGTATATCTGTCTTTCTCTAACTAAGGGATAATAAGGATGGTAGCTACTCAAATTATTGCATTTGTAGGGATTATTTGTGTGTCCCTTACTCATAAGGTATGTCTATGCTGCAGCGTAGACACCAGGCGTGAGCCTAGGCTCAAGCCTAACCCCCCTTGTATCCACACACCAATTGTTTTAACCTAGGGCTCAGATCCAGGGTCCCAGGACCCTCCAGGACTGGATGGTCTAAGCCCGTGTTAAGCTGAGACCTAGGGTCCAAGCCCTATTGCTTTCCTCTGTGTATGTGGCCCCAGCTTGATTTTGGTCCCAGAAGTCATCCAGATGTATACCAGAGTTCCTTGGGGCAACTTTCTTAGTCCTCTCTATGCCGATGATCTGTGGTGCAGACTATTGTACTCTGTTACAAACAGAAGCCACACCTCCCTTTGCAAAGGGCAGCAGCTCAGATCAGCGTTAACCCACTGTCTGCTGAACACCAGTCCGCAGAAAGCATGCTGTCAAAGTCTGTAGTGTTTTCAATGGAGACTGAGCAGAAGGAGGTTTTTGCAGAGAGAGCTGCTTCCTGGTCACAAGAGCACATCCAGATATCGGTGCACACTGCCCAGGCGCCCCTGCACACGCACCCCTTGTGGGGTGGGAGGAGAGGAGAGTG
This sequence comes from Chelonoidis abingdonii, assembly GCF_003597395.2. Taxonomy (NCBI): domain Eukaryota; kingdom Metazoa; phylum Chordata; order Testudines; family Testudinidae; genus Chelonoidis; species Chelonoidis abingdonii. The sequence goes on from NC_133777.1 coordinate 55,697,253, forward strand.
CTGGGAGCAAGGGACAGAGATCAGAGTGGGGACCAATAGGCTGCCCTGCAGAGTGGGGGAGCCACAGAGCCAGGTGGCTCCTGGCTGCCAGGATGTTGTGGGTCATCCATCCCTGGCCATGCTGAGCTGGGAGCTCTGCCGCAGCCCCTCCCTCCCACTCAACTCCCAGCCCCACATGACTGATTCACATGGGTGGGATGATGGGAAAGGTTTGTACGGCTCCCACCTATGTCATATTTCCATTGCAAATAAAGAAGCCTTTAGTTTACCAATCTCAGTAACTTTCATCAATATTAGTCACTTAGTGTTTTTAATATCTAATTTTTAAAATAGAGACTATTTGCATACACACAACAGTTGCTTAATTAACCGTTGGTGCAGTGGAGTAGAAAAGTCCATGTTTTTCCTAAAACCAGAAGCCTTTTGTTAATTTAATTCTAGTTTCCCTTAACTTTACGTTCTCAGACTTCTCCCATTTGGTAACTCTCTCTTCTGCTCAAGAGCTTGAAAATTATACTTGGCAGGTGTCTGAGTGAGTGACAGTAAGTCCTGAGCATGACCCAGTTATCACTGACTAACCCTTCCCCTTCAAACATGGACGGTAGGGTTGCCAACCCTCCAGGGTTTTCCTGGAGTCTGTGGGAATTAAAGAATAGTCTTTAATTAAAGATTGTCGCGATGAAACCTCCAGGAATATATCCAAGAAAAAATTAGCAATGCTAAGGTGAGATTCTGTACTGTGCAATACCGAACTCATAGTCAGGAGTAGTGGGGGCTAAGGTGGGACCTTTGTACCATCTCCATCTTGGACTGTTCTGAAGGCAGGAGAACCCCTGGTGGAACTTAGATGGCCTTTAGGACTGTCTGAAATCTCCACAGCACTGGGTACTGTGGTGCGGTGTCTGACAGAGCAGGGCATAGATGATGCGGGGGAGAGGTAGTATGAGGGGTCATGCTGTGGAGGAGGAAGAGGGGCTTCTTTCTCCTGCTGTGCCTGCTCCCTGGCATCTAGGCCCGGGCAGGGAGCGGAGGAGATGGACCAGCCACTTTTCATGCCAAGTGCTCCAGGTTGTTGCTCTGTGCAGTGCAGTAGCTGCCTGCGAGAGAACCTGGCTGGGGTGGCGGACCACCCCACCCCGTCTGCTCCCTGCCCAGGCCTGTCTGCTGGGGGGCAGGGGCTGAGTGAGCTGGAAACGTGCTAGAGGGGAGGTGCAGCGGGAAGAAGACAGGGCACCTCCCCCGAGGTAACTCTGGTGGGGCAGGGAGAGCGCGGCGGCCCCTAGCTGGGTGCAGGGCAGGGAGATTGCTGGGCAGAGGAGACATGTAGGGTGGTCACATGTTCTCCAGTATGAAGAGGCACAAGTCGTCTATGGAGCAAGGATTATAATAGCTATCTTGCACAGTTCATGCACAGGGGAAAGCGTTATCTTTACAGATACAGAGCTTTTAAGGCCATTTATGCCACTCCAGCCCACCTGGGTGGCATAAAGGGCCCAAAATGGGGGGCAGTGAGGATCTCAGCTGGAAAGTTTCTCATCTGTCACAGTCACAATGGAGTAACAAATCATAAAACATTAGGAAACTTACTGTAAAACTTTAATACTCTACTAAAGAAGAAATGTTCAATGCTCAAAATTCATCCATCCCACTATTTTTAAGGTTTTATTTGTGGAAGTGCCATTTGATGAGTCATCCAGAGCTGAACCCATATAGAGATAAACAAAACCTTCTCCAAGAGACTACAGTTAGTCTCTGATTAGCACTTTAGCACATTAGCACTTTGATTTCCTCATTGGTTTAGTAGTGGTTGCCTTAGCTTGATGAATCCTTCCTCCCCACCCCCATATAGATCATAACTCTGTCCTCTGGATCCTAGGTCATACCAATTAAAACAAAAAGAAAAATGTACAGTGAGGGCTAAACAAAGTTTAGAAGGTGTCAATATATCCTTTTGATTAGGTATTGATCTTATAATGTAATCTTAGATGATGCTAAATCAGCCTTATGGCCTAATTTGATATTTATTATGCCATTTATGACTGCCAGACATATTGTCAGTATAATCTTTAGTGTCTCTCAGAAGTTTATTTAGATTATCTCATGAGATGATGCCATTGTTTTCAAATTCTCATTAGTCAATGTATTCTTTTTTCCATCCAGGTTTATATTTTGGTAATAACTTTAAAGATATATTTGACCTTCTCATTTAAAAATCATTTTGACAAGTGAAATCTCTATCATATTTAGCCCCTTGGACTTCAAAGACAGTCATAGTAATTTTTTTTCTTATAAAACAAACCAAGCACATTAGGTCCTAGAGCAGGGGTAGGCAACCTATGGCACGGGTGCCGAAGGCGGCACGCGAGCTGATTTTCAGTGGCAGTCACACTGCCTGGGACCTGGCCACTGGTCCGGGGGGCTCTGCATTTTAATTTAATTTTAAATGAAGTTTCTTAAACACTTTAAAAACCTTATTTACTTCACATACAATATTTTAGTTATATATTATAGACTTATAGAAAGAGACCTTCTAAAAACGTTAAAATGTATTACTGGCGCGCGAAACCTTAAATTAGAGTGAACAAATGAAGAGTTGGCACACCACTTCTGAAAGATTGCCGACCCCTGTCCTAGAGGAATACCTACCTTCCATGTAAAATATATAATCATCCCATTGTACTTTTTGTCTCTGTGATCTTTGATTTCTCATTCACCTTTCCTCCCTAATGAGTGGATTTTTTAAAAGGGTCCTTTTTCAAGAGAGGATTTTCTCTCTCCTCCCTGACAAACACTGTGCACCATTGGAGATGGGTGTAACCTGCTTGCTGTGGCACTCTGTCCCCCTCTAGTGGCAGCTTGAGCAGCTAGGGCAGTGGTCTCCAACCTTTTTATGCCCAAGAAGGGCAACCTAGGATCTCCCCCTTCCTGTCCCTGGGGCCCTGCCCCTTCCCCAAAGCTCTGCCCCACAAACTCCATCCCCCTCCTGTCTCTCTGTCACTCACTCTTCCCTGCCCTCACTCACTTTCACTGGGTTGGGGTAGGGGGTTGAGGTTTGGGAGGGGGTGAAGTCTCTGGGCTGGGGCCGAGGGGTTTGCAGTGTGGGAGGGGGCTCTTGGCTGAGCCTGGGACAGGGGGTTGGGGTGCAGGAGGGGGTGAAGGGTGCAAACTCTGGGAGTTTGGGTACAGGACGGGACTCTGGACTGGGGCAGGGGGTTGGGGTACAAGGGGGGGTTGAGGTGCAGGCTCTGGGCTGGGGCTAAGGGGTTCACAGTGTGGGAGGGGGCTCTGGGCTGAGCTGGCTGCCTGAGATTTCAGGATGAAGGAAGGGTATGGGATGCTGGTTCCTGGAGGGGGTTCAGGGCTGGGGGTTGGGATGTGGCCTCCCCCTGGGCAGCACTTACCTCCAGCAGCTCCCGGTCGGCGGCACAGTGTGGCTGCCACTAAGGCAGGCTGCCTGCCTACTTTGGTCCCACTCTACTCCTGGAAAGTGCCAACGCACCCCGACAGCCTCTGGAGAGGGGCAGGCGGCTTTGTGCGTGGCGCCTCTCTGCAAGCTCCACCCCCGCAACTCCCATTGTCCACAGCTCTCCCTTCCCGGCCAATGGGAGCTGCGGGGGTGGTGCTTACAGGCAGGAGCAGTGTGCAGAGGGAGACGCTAGCCATTTCCGGGAGCGGCATGGGGCCAGGACAGGAAGGGAACCTGTCTTAGCGGCAGCCCCACAGCACAACCCGAGAGTGTGATCAACTGGGAGATCCCGCAGGATCGATCAGTTGATTGCAATCGACTGGCTGGTGACCACTGAACTAGAGACTGATGAGCCTGTAATAGCCATGGATTAATTGACGCAAATATATAAAGTCCAGTTTCTTCAAAGGATCTTCTCTACTTCATTGACGAACTAGAAGAGCTACCCTATGCCCTGTGCAGCTTTTAAAAAGCTTGTCCCACAGTGGTTTTGCATGTTTCCTTGAAAGAGAAGTTCAACAAGGAGACCATCCTCAACTTTTTCTGTCTTTCATAGAGTAGGGCATAATTTAGATCTGAAAAACATGCAGGTTTATTGCTTCTTGGTGTGCTTAATCATAGATTTCTGAACATCGTCTCAACTGGTAACCACTTTTGTACCTAGGGATCTGAGGAGAAATAATTCTATTTTACCCCTTGCAATCAAACAGAAATCCTTGAGATTTTTTTTCACTTTCAATATGGGCTCTTATTTGGCCTATTTTTGTCATATTGAGATTCCATAAAGCTGGTACTTTGTTGTAATTAACCTAAAATGTTTATAAACACATAGCACATTCTCACTAATTTTAGGATTTGAAGGTATACTCCAAACCGCTTCTTGTGCCTCAATAAGTTTGAAACACACATGGAAGGAAGCAATACAAATGTCTTTCATACACATCCTTAATTGAGAAATGGGAACAAGTTTGAAGAGAGAGGATCAAATCTTTAAGGCCAAATTCCTTACAGATGCCAGTAAGGAATAAATATAAAGACAGCTGGATCTGGCTTGCCATGTTTCTTCCTTCCATAAAATATGGAGCAAAGATATGCTTGATTATCTCACTCTAACCTGATAGTTACCCGACTGTGAAACTTCTTGGATCATCTGTGGAATGGGGCTTGATTCAACCAACGTTAAAATTAGTTAAATTATTTTTAAACAACTGCCCGGACCAGATGTTAAAACCACAGAGGTATCAGAAGACAGCTATGCTTTCTGCCTTTCAAGAGAGGAGCCAGATATACAGTCTTCAGTGAAGCACATTGGAGTACTAATGAGCCTTGTTTGACTGACAATCGTCTTCTCCTCAGGAAAGAGGAAGCTCTTTAATCTGTGAAGATTCCCTGACTTGCAGAGATGGAGGCTTCAAACCAAGTGTGTTTTGGGAATGGAGTTTTTTCTTTAAACAGTCAGCAGCAATGTACTGTAGAAGATTATTCAGTGTAGGCAGATTTTTCAAGGTTTTAGTTTTCAGATCAAATCTAAAACAGCTGCTTAGACACATTGCTAGGGGGAGAAAAACTTTCAGTTTTACTAGATATCAGGAGGGAATGGTGTGTGTTGTTTTTTACAAAGAGATTCACCACATTTTGAAATCCTGACTTGACCTAAATGAGAACAATCCCTGATATCTTCTATGAAACTACATGAATTCTGGGTTAACAAACTTTGCTATGCAGGGGTTTCAAGACCCTCTGCGGTAAAATTTCAGTACATGCCACCCCCGAGGCCAGAGAACCTGTATTGTGGAGTGGAGGGGTGGCAGATGTAGCACTTACCAGCAGAGCTGGAGGATTCCTTACTCCTGGGACTTGTGGTAGGAGGTGCTGGCAAGGGGCTGTGGTCAGAGGGCTCTGGGTCAGGAGTCAGGGGAGTGGGGGACGCAGGGTTCTCCTGCAGATGGGGGATGGAGTGGAGGAAGAGCAGATCATAGGGTGAGATGGGTTTCACGCTGTCTGGAGTGGTTCATGATCATGCGTGCCAGCTGGTTGTATGTTCTGTAATTAGATTTCACCAACCCAGTAACAAATAGGAACTCCTGAAGCACTGTCCTGGTCTTACCATGGAGTTACAGACAGTCCCCTTGTGCACGCCAGTCTATCTTGCCACCCAGGCAACCTGGACTGAGTTGTAGTTGATTGCCATATACCAAAGATCACAAAAGATTCCAGTTTCAAGAGACCAGTCGCTTATACCAGGTCAGTTTGTACCTCAGATTTCACACTAAAGACAATGATTGTAGCCAATCCTATAGTTAATTAAGGACTTATTTACAGGTTAAAGCAGGCAACATATACACACAAATGAAGTAGTCTTTTATTCCAAAAGGTGACGGAGTTGTAGTAATCTGTCAGCACTGCATGTCTTTTAGGGCTAACCCAGGTTGACCTTTGGGATCTCTGCTTCTCTTTGCTAGCTCCAGCCCTGAGAGAGCCCAAAGAGATGAATAATTTTCATGTCAGCTACCTGTATTTCCTTCTTCCAGAATTCACACTGATGGGATGAGCTTCCTTGCATGTCGCACCTTCACAGATCTGAGGGGGCCATTTAACCCAGTCTTTGCATCATGATGTTTCACGATGGCCCTCTTAGTTTTGATAATCCTTTGTGATGGGCTGGGGAACACTTCTGCCTGGGTTCACGAGTTCAGAGTGGGCATTTTTACAGTTATGAAGCAAAACTTACGCATTACATTATAGCATTGGGTACAGACATTACAAATAAGATTAATGCATGCAGCAACTTACAAGCATTTTATAGAGTCTAAACTCATATTTACAATTCTAACACCTATTGTGAACAATACTAACATACAGGTGAGCTGGTTTGGTTTCCAGCTATGAATTTGCTTTGCTGACGCCTATAGCCCTGGCAAGAGCTGGCATCTAGTCTAGCAGTGTCAGAGTGGAACTTCGGTCTGTTTTCTGGCTGAGGTTGCTCCTGGGCTTGTGGGGGCTCCCCGAGCCACTGAGCTCCAGAGACTGTGAAAGGGAGGAGGATTGGGGAAGCAGATTTCTGTCTCTCTCAGACATACTTGTGTGCACACACACCATACACATGCCCACCCCTGCCACAGGAGAGGGATACCCAGCTAGCTAAATTTAGAAGTGTTGGGGAGAACAGTGGCATTGGGTGTCTGAGAAGATGCAGGGGGTTTGGGGATAGTGAGTGTCTACAAGGGAGTTTGTGAGAGGTGTGGGGGGATGCTGGGTATCTGCAGGAGGTGAGGAGGCAGGGGCACCCCAGTTCTTTTCTCCCCCATCCCAACACCTCTCTCACCCTGCCCAGCCCCCCTACTTCTTGCTGGCCAAGTCCAGTGAGATGGGAGGCTCCACTGTAACTGAAGAGGAAGAATGGAGAAGGAATATATCAAGACAGTTTTTTAAAACTAATTCAATTTAATTATATTAATCCTAGTTGAAAACTTAAGGCTAACATTTTCCAATTGGGGTGTCTAATGTTATATTGTGGAATCTAGATAGAAATGGTTTGATTTTTAGAGGTGTCGGTCCCCATCTTGCAATGGGAGGCACAGATGAAAATTGGGCCACTCCTAGGGCTTGTCTACACACATGGTGGTGCAGATGACTGGAGAGCTTCTCTTGGGCTAGGGTGATTTAGGGAGTCGAGACAGGGTATTCTGGAGGGAAAAGCTAGGATCAGCCCAGTTCTGTCAGAAAGTGTAGGCTGAAGTTTACATTGTAGTAGTGTTTCTATAGCCAAAGCCCAGAAATGGAGGGGATTTGGACTGACTAATCCATGTGTTCTGCTGAGGACAAGATAGAGACTTCATTCATGGGAGATTCAGTTTAAGCGCCGGAGTTAGACTGTTGTGGGCACTGTCTTCAAATTAAAATTTTAAAATAAATGGCTGGCATTTTCAAAGGGCAGTTACTAGAGTGAGGTATAGTCAGGACCTGCACTAGGGGTTTGAGTGCCCTAGGCGCACGGCCATTTCGCCGCCCCGCGCGCTGGTCCCCCGGCTCTGCAGTCCTGCCTGCGGACGGTCGGCTGCTCCCGCGGCTCCGGTGGAGCTGCAACAGTCGTGCCTGCAGGAGGTTCACCACAGCCGTGTGAGCAGCCGACCGTCCGCAGGCACGACTGCGGCAGCTCCACTGGAGCCGCGGACCAGCGGACCCTCCACAGGCACCACTGCAGCAGCTCCACCGGAGCCGCCTGCCACCCCCTCCCGCAAAATACTGCCCCCTAATAATGCTGGCGCCCTAGGCAATTGCCTAAGCCGCCTAAATGCAAGCGCCGGCCCTGGGTATAGTGCAAGAACAGTCATGCCATTACCTCAGTGTTCTGCCAGTGTATTACAGATCCACACTGTTTCACGCCTGCTCCTCATGTCCTGGATCTCTGCTGCTCAAGACCGTCTAGTTGTGTGGAGGCTTTGTGGTATCAACAAATATTCACTAGGGAAGATGAAAAGACTACAGACTTACTCCCACTTCTGACCATATCAAAATTTGAACCTGTGTCTCCAGAATGCAGGGAAACTACTCTGTCATTTACCTCATCAACAAATTTAATTTTGTGGTTTGCTGAAGAGTGCACATTCAGTACTGGCATCCAACAGAATAAGCTGCTTTTTTATAATCATTTGTGTTTGTTTCCCCTCTGTTGTAGACATGCACAGTATAATTAGAATTGATTAATACTATCACTGCACTCCTATAGCATTTCAGAAGGTAAACTAGCTCTGGGTATTTGTATTTCATAAAGAAAAGCATCAGCGGGTATTCTTTGGAATAGTCTCAAGCTTTGTTCCTGTAGCTCATTTATTCAAGCAAGTTCTAATAAAAACATGCACGACTGACTGAAACGAGCTATTCCTGATCATTCATTCAAAGGATCTCTTCCAACAGGTCTAAAGTAGGAGGCAGTAAGTGCACTGCAGTGTGTCTGCATTTGACATGTTTTTTTTAGCACAGAGTTGGTACCCATAATGCCTATTTGTATCCACCCTGACAGTTACTTTGACAGTTTCAAAGATGCTCATTTAACTTCTACCAGGACCAGTTGTTTCAGGTTTGAGTACATGAGAACAAAAATTCAGTCTTTAGGATGATTAGATTATTCAGTTGGTTACTGCTTTTCTGTTAAGCAGAGGTGGGTGAAGAATGGTAAATCTGTTTTCTGCGGAGGATTTTGAGATTTTTGAAATTTGACCAAAAATGTTGAAATTCTCTGTGAAACAACTGCACACAGCCAAGCAGAGCACCAGGTGGAGAGCCCAAGCTCCAGAGCAGTCTGCCCAGCGTTCTGCCAAGGAACTGCAAGCCTGGGAGCTGTAACTTCCTGGCTCCTGGTTTGTCCAGCAATCAGACTACTGAAGAGTTGGAAGCCCTGGGTCCCCGAGAGTCCAGCAAGCTCACAAGAAAGCATGAGAACCTTGCCTAATGTTTTGGCAGAATTTTTGTTGAAATTGACATGGTCCTTTGGAATGTTTCTATTTTGGTAAATCTGGTGGAAAAAATGCTAAATGTTAATTTTTTTGACCAACTCCACTCTTAACCGCATGTAACATCAGGTAATACCATCACTTCAAACCCTAATCCCTCATTTTAAGGTTGCTGCTCTTTGGAACTACGGAAATATTTCTTCTTCTTCGAGTGATTGCTCATATCCATTCCAGGTAGGTGTGTGCGCGCCGCGTGCACAGCCGTCGGAGAAACTTTTACCCTAGCAACACTCGGCGGGTTGGCTGGGTGCCCCCTGGAGTGGCGCCACCACGGCGCTGCATAAATACCCCAGCCGACCCGGCCACCCTTCAGTTCCTTCTTGCCGCCCGTGTCGGTCATTGGAACAGTGGAGTGCAGTT